>NC_083465.1:23058300-23333300 GCF_030014155.1 Tachysurus vachellii
GATCAGCATCATGTGCTTAAAAAGTGTTACTCTTACTATTTTTTTATTCCCTACAACTTTTTAACATCTCTAGTATTTACTTGATGATGTTTGTGGTTTCACATCTAATTTGCGATGTGCAATTAATCAAGAGAAATATAAATAGAGAAAAAAAAAACACTGTCTAAATAGTGAGAATTCAATTATAAAGTTTCAAAAGTTTCTCAAACAGTAAACATTATTAAGGATAAAGCCTTTTATACAAGCTTTATTAGGTTGGGTTTAGTGGAATAATTACAGCTTTGCATGTTTATCCCAAAGTCACTGATTACTGCAATCCCTTATTCACTCTCCTGCACAGGGAGTCTGGGTTTGAATTAATTTAATAGAATTTGTTTTAATTAAGAAAAAATTAAGCTTTTGTTTTTGGAGGGCTTTTCTCTACCATTTTGATGCTATGCTTCTACAAAGTAATGTTTATCGATTATTCTCTCTCTCTCTCTTTCTCTCTCTCTCTCTCTCTCTCTCTCTCTCTCTCTCTCGCTCTCTCTCTCTCTCTCTCTCTCTCTCTCTCTCTCTCTTTCTGCATGTATTGCCAGGAAAATCTCTTAACTATTTATTACCGTGTTTACACTTCTCCAACACTTCCCACAGAGCGAAGCATATAGCCGTGATTGAAATATCTGCCTGGGTCCCTAAGCACCAATTAGTATTCATGTTCCTCTGGTTTCTTCCCACCTCTCAAATACCCAAACACTTGATGGACTACTATTCACCCCTAGGGGTGTATTCCTGCCACATTTGCAGTGTTTTCGTGACTCTGGGTGCACCATGCCTCTGAACAGGATGAAGCAAACGGTGTCATTTTTGAGTGAGTTTCCAGGTAGCAAATGAATATAGTGCGCAGAAAAAAAAAAAAAAAAGAATTACGCTGTCACAGATATAAGAAAAATGTCATCCGTCCTTATCCTCCTTGACCTTTCAGCATCGTTTGATACGGTCAACCACAAGACTCTCTTGTCCACCCTCAGAAGTCTCGGGATTTGTGGATAAGCTTGGGAATGGTTTGCTTCCTACCTGGAAGGACGTTCATATCAGGTACAGTAACATGGAGGGGAGTGATATCTGCTCCACACAGACTCTCCACTGGTGTCCCACAGGGCTCAGTACTTGGTCTGCTTCTTTTCTCCCTGTATACTCACTCTCTTGGTGAAGTTATTTCCTCACATGGGTTCTCTTACTACTGCTATGCTGATGATACACAACTTATCTTCTCTTTCCCACCATCAGATACCACAGCTAGCAGATCTCAGCATGTCTGGCAGAAATATCATCATGGATGACTGCTCATCAGTTAAAGCTAAATCTTAGCATAACTGAACTGCTGTTCATCCCAGGTGATTCATCCCCAGATCATGACCTTGCTATATCCCTGCACAACGATCAGATCTCCCCTTCAGCCACAGGGGTAACCATGGACAATCAACTGTCCTTTTCCTCTCATGTTGCTAATGTGACTCACTTGTGTCGGTTCCTTCTCTACAACATTAGAAGGATTCGGCCATTTCTGTCCACACAGGCTGCTCAGGTACTTGTTCAATCTCTTGTCATTTTAAGACTGGATTACTGCAACGCACTGCTGGCAGGTCTACCTATGAACGCAATTCGTCCTCTGCAAATGATCCAAAATGCAACTGCACGACTAGTATTTAACCTGCCTAAGTTCTCGCATACCACCCCGCTGCTGCGATCCCTCCAGTGGCTTCCAGTAGCTGCACGCATCAGATTCAATACACTGATGCTTGCCTACAAAGCCAAAAACGGACCCAGCTCCCTCTTACCTCAAAGCCCTCATCTCTCAGGGTAAGAGGCAAGTATACAACAAGAGTATTTTCTGTTCTAGCACCAAGGTGGTGGAACAAACTAGGTGTAGTTTCTAAAAATTATTAAGTTTCTCAACATCGTTTTTCTAAACTTCATATAACTTGTTTCTAATTATCAGATGATGTAAAGTGAGTGTGATCAGTGTGAGTGTGATGTAGTATTGACAATTATAGTGTGAACTCTTACAAGGGATATTAGGAAATATAAGTATTATTAAAGTTAGACACTTAAACATGCATGATGGAATAGCACAGTGGATATGTGTCTTTTGCAAAACAGCAGTTAAATGGGTTTGAGTCGCAGCTCAGCTGTGCGCTTGGGGTTCGATTTTATCCATGGCTTTGAACATAATCAAATCATATTAAATGTATAAAGACCAGCTGTGTAAACATTACTCAGTTACATTTACAGCATTTGGCAGACATCCTTATCCAGAGCGAGATACAATTATACAGCTGAGCAGTTGTGGGGTTAACCCTCTGGAGTATCAGACGAAGGTGAACGTGTTGCAGCCACATTCCTAAAAAAATATCATAATTAGTATCATGTATTTTCAAAGTACAAAGCAACACAATTAATATAATGTATTTTCCACATCAGTAATACAATTTCTATTCTGCACGCATAATAGAAAAAAATGGTTACATGTGGACATACTCCTTATTGTTCTCGTTGCTGCGTGACCCCGTGCGAGCATCAAACGAAGGTGAAAGGGTTGCAGCCGGTGCAGGTGAAGACAAGAGTGATGCAGCCACATTCCTACAAAAGTTTTTAATAATTAATATAATGTATTCTTCAGAGTAACAAACTTATAAAGCAATAACTAAGGCAGTTAAGCATAGCTGAGATAAAATAATTGGGTACAGAAATGCGCTGTATATGTTTGTTAATGGGCCATTACTGGACATATTTATGGCTAAACATTAACACATGACATATCTCCGAGTACATTTACACCTCATCGACACCACATCGATACATTTACACCCGAACAGATAGTCACGTAAACAAGACTAGTTGAGGCATAAACACTAGTCAAAATATATTCTAAATAGTGATATTGCTATATAACATATTGTATATTCACATTACATTAATCAGCATACAGCTTAATAAGAACTAACATTTTAATGTAAATAAAAGTTGCCAATTACGAGACGTTTCTATAAAGTCACTCTTAATATCTGCTTGCAAATAGTCTGTATACAATACAGTATATATAATTTTACATCACACAAGATTTCAACAAATGTAAGTAAAACTTACTCTTCAGAAATTATGTCCTCGCTCGCGGATCAAGTCGCTCTTCAAAATACAAACGTTCGTAGTCGGAGTCCTGCTCTTCATCTTCATCTGAGGAAACTTCCTCAGCTGTAAAGCGTTTCATCTTCCCAGCGCATTGATAAGTGAATGAATCTGTTAAAACGTTGTGCTTCTTACATTGTTTGGGGGCGTTGATCTTATTTGCATAGCCCGCTCAGGTAACTTTCATATGAATGGCGCGCACGGCGGTAGGTGGGATCACTTTAGTGGTAATTAAGGCGAGCCAGAAAAACTTTACCTCTCTTTACTTACATACAGTTTACACAAAAGGACAATATTTGCTTTCGATTTTAATTAGCTCATTTAAAAGTAGACATTTCAGGCTTTCATTAGACATATGTATCATGCCCGTGTGATAAGTATTGGCGGAGTTATCAGTTCATGTTTGTAATATGTTTCAGGAAGAAGGTCAAGTTCACAGAGATGTCTGAATGCACAACCTGGTTATTTTCTTTATTTGCCAAAAGCACAGCGTTTTGTTGTTAATATGAAGGCACTCAAATAAAAGTAGACACTTCACAGTTTCGAATGATGTATTACATGTATGTGTATGACTATGAATGACGGAGTATTTTAAGTGGACTTCACGTTGAAGAGGAAAAAATGCACCAAAGAAGCGCCGGCACGTCTTTCGACCCCAGAATGTTAAGGGCCTTGCTCAGGGGTCCAGCAATAGCATCATGGTGTAACTGGGATTTAAAGTCACAACCTTTTGTTTAGTAGTCCAACACCTTAGCCACTGAGCTACCACTGCCCACATCGGAAATTAAATAACCTCAACTAGCTTAGCTTTTTTAGGTGCGTATGTACGAAGTAAAACACTCTTAGAAGAATTCTGTTATAGAAAAAGAATCAACACAACGTGCTGTGATATGACTTTACAAAGCGGAGTTACTCTTTCCACCCCAAATTAGCGTGCTCTATAATGTTTATACCTCTTTAATCCACCAAAGCATTTTTATTTTCTAAAAAATAACATACTTTTAACCACTTATACCTACTCTTAAGGTGTATGAAACTAGCTAATACTACATTATTGCAAAAAACAATACGGCTTGTCATGTTACCTAGAAACTGTAAAGTGCTTTTGTCCTGAAGAACTGATTATTACAAAGCACTAACACTGGATGTTAAATAGACTTATTAAATAGAATATTAAACTGTCCATATATAATATATAACTGTCCATAATTGTCCATAATTGTTACATAAAAATAGAGCACCTGTGGGTGAATTTATTGTTACTATAGAAACGATAATTAGTCATAATAAAGAGTATGTATTATCAGTAATATCAGAGTTGCTATCAGTTGATTTTTTGTATTTTAAAATCATGTTCTACAGCTTGGATTAAAACTGACCCTCAGGCAGGACTTACTGTATCACCGGAGTTGAAACTGATCCCCTTTAGAATATTTTTCCCTGAATGTAAATCAAATAGAACTATTTCAATATGAGTGATTGGAATATAGCTGTATTAGTCAGGCAGTTTATAAGCCTGAATGATCTTTATGTACTGAAATACCATGGATGCTGAATGCCATGCAGAACTCATGAAGGATAAAAGATGATGTCTATACAAAGATAAACACAGCTGTGGATAATTTATTGCATTTGCGTGTAACTCATGTGCAAATTTCCTCTTCCGCATGTCCCGTTTGGTTCGTAAGAATATTTTGAATTGCAGGACGGTTCTTCTTACACTTTCAAGATGTCTCTCAATTGTTCTCACTCACATCCTCTATTGACCTCGCTCTCTCTCTCTCTCGCTCTCTCTCTCCCATCTGTAGTGCTAACTGGCTAAGCTCATTAACACCTAACCTCAACCTCACCTCCAAACTGTGTCTCAGAGGACCGTAACTGCATGCTGCATGTTCATATGGGCTGTTGGCTCAGCTCTCATTGCCAGTCTCTCTCTCTCTCTTTCGCTCTCTCTCTCTCTCTCTCTCTCTCTCTCTTTTTCTTTAACTCTTTAAGCCTACATTACAAACTAGTCACCATAAAAATGTCGTTTTTCTTCCAACTGTGAATGCTTAGATTTCTTATATCCAGCACAAATTCCATCTCTTCCTCCCAGCCTTACACTGTAAGAAAAATAAAACTGAAACAAGGAAATTTCTATGTATTCTATGTATTAATATGATTTATATTTAAATCCCAAACTCCCTAGTTGCACATATGTCTTTTTCATTATTCTACCACATACACACAGAACACCATTTACTCAAAATGAGTTACCTTGATAAGTTATTAATGCATCGAGTCTTTTTTTCTCAGCAGTTGTTTAACAAAATGTCCTTTCACAGATCTCAGAACTTTAACATGTTGTTAATATTAACATACTGAGCAGTTTTACTGTCTAACAAAATAACAAGATTGTAATAAACTCTTTTATGCCACAGTGTTGATGAATTTTTGATGCTCCATTCTGATTGGTTTGAAGGTGTGGGTTTTTGGTCTATCACAAGATCTTTTGATAACAGTGCCAAGTACAAGACTGAGCTATTGGTGTGTTTTCAATCAACCAATCAATCAATCAATCAATCAATCAACCAATCAATCAATCAATCAATCAATCAATCAGTCAATCATATCCAAATAAATTAGTTTGATGAAAATCACAATAATGTCCCAATAAACCTTACTGTGTTTAATATATCGTTTTAACAAGTTTCATTCTGATCTGAGTAAAGAAAATAAATAGGCTATATAACTTGTTCTTAAGGGCTTTTATCTACTCCTTTGATTTTCTTAGGTAAAAGATTCTCACTTTTCAAAACCTCTCCTAATATTTTGTAATAAAACTATATGTAATAAGAAATAAACAAGCAAAATCAATATGCAATAAACAAAAAGCACTCAGTGAACTCACAACAGATTTTTTTCTTTTTCTACATTTTTTTAAAGTGGGTTGCTTCAGTTGTTGCTTTTTTCAAAGATTTTCTCTTCTACACCATTATTCAAGAGGAAGTGATATTCTAAATGCAACATTTTGTCCCACTGGTGGAATGGAAGGTGATAGGGATAATTAAATGATTAAAGGTCCTTCAAACGATCTCTCCTACTGGACTATCATCCATTAAAGTGACAAGTCTAAAACTAACACGTCGGAACGTATGTCAAGGTCTCTGTGTCATGGCTAAATTGCTCCACATCAACTAATGCATTCTCACTTCATGGCTCAACAGTTCCAGGCAGCTCCACCGTCCACTGGGGCATGTGGCAAATTGAGATCAAGCCTCACATCCAATCTCATGGTGCATGGTTGGAACTGACACTTAGGATCTCAAACAACATGTTAGCTTGCCACAACTGCACCCGTGACCTCTGAGATGCTCAGATTTGAATAGCAAAGGTGCCTCGATGATGAACAAGTGTGCTGTGAATGTTCACATACAACAGCTTCTAAAATGCTGCTCTTTATATAGACACACACACCCCAAAACACACACATGTGTACTGCAGACCAGACGTCAGCAACTGGTGCAGTCTTGATATGAATGCAGAATAGTGTTTCAGAAGGGTATTCAGAAAAATTCTGTAGCAAAAACAAGCATAAAGAACAACAATAAAAAACATGGCAATAATTATTTTTTTTGTCACCTAAACTGTTGTGTTTAAAATCACACGCATGTGTCCCACTTTTAATAACTAAAGGATTATCATTAAGAATTCCACAGACTTTTGCAGACTTTCCTAGATTTATATTTACCTTCTCTAGCCTGATTATTGAAGTGACAACATAGCTTACTTTTTAAAAAAATGACAAAAACAATATACTTTAAAACAGCTGGACAAAGAAGTATCTTCATACACAAATTAAATGTATTTCATCTGAACCGAGTCCCTGAAACTAATCACCTGGTAAATAGGAAGTGACCAAACCGTTTTACAGTAAATTCATGTGTCAAATTTATGGCCATGAACTAATCATTAATTATTAACTAATCATTAACTAACTATGAATTAATCATTAATCAGTTAAAGATAAATGTATTTACCATTAGCCCTGTCATGAGCAGGTCTCCAGCTTTAAGTTCTTGGCAGTTCAAATCTCTGAGGATCTGTCCTGGCACCAGAACACTTCAGCTCTGGTTAGGAAGGCACAACAACGCCTGTACTTCTTGATGAGTCTTAAAAAAGCTCATCTGTCCTCAGGGATTTTAACAAGTTTCTACTGCTGCATCATCGAGAGCATCCTGACCAACTCCATCACTGTATGATATGGGGAATCCACTGTGTGTGAATGTAAAGCCCTGCAAAAGGTGGTCAAAATCGCTCAATGCATCACTGGCACCCAGCTACCTGCCATTGAGCACCTTCAACACAGCAAATGTCTGCACAGAGCTCACATCATCATTAAGGACTCTTCACATCCCAGTCACAAACTGTTAAACCTCATTCCATCAAGAAGGAGATACAGGAACATACGCAGCAGAACCAGCAGGTTCAGGGATAGCTTCTTTCTATTCACCATCACAATACTGAACTCTATACTAGACCGTTAGAACACTGTAAAAAATCACTGTATATAAACTTCTGTACAATTATACATACAATGTACATATTACATATTGTATTTTTTATACTCCTCATTTTTACACATATTGTGCCTTACATACAACTGCACTATTTTATTTATGTATATATATATATATATATCTTACTGTACATTCTGTCTAATATTTCACATTCTTTGAAAAAAAAAATAAAATAAAATTATATATATACTGCTCAAAAAAATAAAGGGAACACTTAAGCAACACATCCTAGATCTGAATGAATGTCATTAAATACTTTATACTTTACATAGTTGAATGTGCTGACAACAAAATCACACAAAAATTATCAATGAAAATCAAATTTATTAACCCATGGAGGTCTGGATTTGGAGTCACGCTCAAAATTGAAGTGGAAAAACACACTACAGGCTGATCCAACTTTGGTGTAATGTCCTTAAAACAAGTCAAAATGAGGCTCAGTAGTGTGTGTGGCCTCCACGTGCCTGTATGACCTCCATACAATGTCTGGGCATGCTCCTGATGAGGTAGCGGATGGTCTCCTGAGGGATCTTCTCCCAGACCTGGACTAAAGCATGGATGGAGCGAGACATGATGTCCCAGATGTGCTCAATTGGATTCAGGTCTGGGGAACGGGCGGGCCAGTCCATAGCATCAATTCCTTCATCTTGCAGGAACTGCTGACACACTCCAGACATATGAAGTCTAGCATTGTCTTGCATTAGGAGGAATCCAGGGCCAACTGCACCGGCATATGGTCTCACAAGGGGTCTGAGGATCTCATCTCGGTACCTAATGGCAGTCAGTCCTCTGGCGAGCACATGGAGGGCTGTGCAGCCCTCCAAAGAAATGCCACCCCACACCATTACTGACCCACTGCCAAACCGGTCATGCTGGAGGATGTTGCAGGCAGCAGAACTGGCATCTCCAGTCTCTGTCACGTCTGTCATGATAGAATGCTCTGGACACTACGCTGACAGACACAGCAAAACCTTCTTGCCACAGCTCGCATTGATGTGCCACCTGGATGAGCTGCACTACCTGAGCCACTTGTGGGGGTTGTAGACTCCGTCTCATGCTACCACTAGATTGAAAGCACTGCCAGCATTCAAAAGTGACCAAAACTTCAGCCAGAAAGCATAGGAACTGAGATGTGGTCTGTGGTCACCACCTGCAGAACCACGCCTTTATTGGGGTGTCTTGCTAATTGCCTATAATTTCCACCTGTTGTCTATTCCATTTGCACAACAGCATGTGAAATTGATTGTCAATCAGTGTTGCTTCCTAAGTGGGCAGTTTGATTTCTCAGAAGTGTGATTGACTTGGAGTTTCTTCACTTTTGAAGATTGACTTGTGTTGTTTAAGTGTTCCCTTTATTTTTTTGAGCAGTGTATATATATATATAAATATATATATATATATATATACACACTCACCGGCCACTTTATTAGGTACACCTTACTAGTACCGGTGTGGTCTTCTGCTGCTGTAGCCCATCCGCCTCAAGGTTTGACGTGTTGTGCGTTCAGAGATGCTCTTCTACACACCTCGGTTGTAACGAGCGGTTATTTGAGTTACTGTTGCCTTTCTATCAACTCAAACGAGTCTGGCCATTCTCTTCTGACCTCTGGCATCAACAAGACATTTGCGCCCACAGAACTGCCGCTCACTGGATATTTTCTCTTTTTCCGACCATTCTCTGTAAACCCTAGAGATGGTTGTGCGTGAAAATCCCAGTAGATCAGCAGTTTCTGAAATACTCTGGCACCAACAACCATGCCACATTCAAAGTCACTTAAATCACCTTTCTTCCCCATTCTGACGCTCGGTTTGAACTGCAGCAGCATGTCTAAATGCATTGAGTTGCTGCCATGTGATTGGCTGATTAGAAATTTGCGTTAACGAGCAGTTGGACAGGTGTACCTAATAAAGTGGCCGGTGAGTGTTAAAAAAAAAAAGTGCAATATATATATATTGCACTTTTTTTTAATGCCATAACCTTATAACCTTCTACTTGTTCCTTTACAACAGTAGAACCGTTTACTTGTACTTTTCAACAATGTCCACACATCTCTGCACTGCTATAACGTATATATTTATTCACTGTACGTATGTTCACATATATATACCTATATATTACACGCTGTACATATGCTACATATTTATCTGCACTTGTCTATTTGCACAATTGCTACCCTTTGCACTTCTGGTGGATGCCAAACTGCATTTCGTTGCTGTGTACCGTGTACTATGCAATGACAATAAAGTTCTATCTATCTATCTATCTATCTATCTATCTATCTATCTATCTATCTATCTATCTATCTATCTATCTATCATTTAATTATCATTTATATAATATATAATATCATTTTTTATATAATTAAGGCATTTGGTGTAGTTGGAAATGTTAGTTGAATACACCTTCTGTGGAGGTTTGAGCTTACGCTGCTCAAACAATAAGAGTCTCAATAACTATGCACTAGTTTTAACATAAGCAGAAATGCTCTTTATACAAATGAAGATTAAAGGACCCTCAAGGTTTATGCACACATAAGTAGGGGAAAAAAGGTACTCTGTAGCCATCAGTACAATCTCCATCCTTTGATAGATCCTCACTAAGTGAAGCTTTGATGGACATGTCCTAAATCCTACACAAAGAGGATGTTCAAAAACGTTCATCTTTTTTCTTCGTTTGTCTTTTGTTTTCTTTGTTTTTTTTTAATTGATGTGGTGGAGATTATTATTTTGTTGGTATAGATGTAAGACTTACTGTCTGGTGTAAAAAAAATTGCATGCAGTTTTGCATGTGCTGTGTGGGCTTGAGGGATTCATCTGGGTACTCCAGTTTCCTCCCCTAGTCCAAAGACATGTCAAGTCAAGTCAAGAAGCTTTTATTGTCATTTTAACCATATATAGATGACACAGCACATAGTGAAAAGACACAACGTTTCTCCAGGCCCATGGTGCTAAATAAAAGGACATAAAGCTACATAAAACAACACAGCGCTAAGTTCTAGCCACATAAAATGCAAAATGTGCAACCTAGAGCAACAGTGCGAGACAAGATCAGTGCAAACAGACAATACAAAACACAAGACAAAATATAAAAAGTACTATAAAAGTAATATAGTATTAGAATACAGTATGCACACTGTATTGTGCATACAATATATTTAAAAAAAAAAAAAAAAAAAAAAAATGTAGTAGCAGCAGTTAAATGAGGTATTGAAATGTAGTGTGCACAAACAGGAATTGAGGGAGAGATTGATTTGAGAGTCCAGTGTAGTTCACACAGTTGGGTGTAAGTGTGTTGTGCTCGGTACAATTCAGTTCTGTTTGTTGAGAAGCCTGATGGCTTGGAGGAAGAAACGATTGCACAGTCTTGTCATGAGGGCCGAATGCCACGGTACCTTCTTCCAGATGGCAGGAGAGGGAAGAGTGTGTGTGAGTGTGTGCGAGGTGTGTGTGCTTTGAATGTCCATGATAGAGGGAAAAGAGATTCCGATGATCTTCTCAGCTGTCCTCACTATCTGCTGCAGGACCTTGAGAGCCGAGACAGTGCAATTCCCAAACCAGACAGTCATGCAACTGCTCCTGATGTGCTCAATGGTCCCTCTATAGAACGTGGTCAGGATAAGGGGAGGGAGATGTGCTTTCCTCAGCCTTTGTAGGAAGTAGAGACGCTGCTGTGAATTCTTACTGATGGAGCTGGTGTTGAGTGACCAGGTGAAGTTCTCCATGTGATGCAGGCTGATCTCTAAACCGTCTCTAATGTATGAGTGTGTGTGAGATTGTTCCCCAATGTCTTGGCACCTTGTCCTGGGTTTCCCCAACCAGTGCACCCTGAGTCCCCTGGGACAGACTTCAGGCTCCATGTACGATAAGTACTACAGAAAATAGATGGAGGGAGGGATGGATAAATGGATGGATGGATGGATGGAAAACTCTTTAATGTTCATTTAAATAATTTCAATCTCTCTGCAATTTGAATAAAACTAGGACGTGCTGTTAATATGATGTGTTTGCAATCTACATATGGATGAGTGTAAAGTTCAGGAATAAAGAGCTCTAATTGCTGGAATAAATTAATTTGATAGTACATAGTGTATCTGCATTATTATGATTAAAAATTTAATCTGGCTTTGAAACATTTGAGCTTTAGAGTGATGGTATAGAGAAAGCCTTACTAGGTCTGCTCATTTCTGCTGATAACATCACATGGATCCTATGATTTCACTCCATGGAGGCTATTCTGATGCTTGTCCAGTTACGTGTCATCTCGAGGTTAAGCTGGTTGCACTTTAGTAGTTGGGGACTGTCACTGCCATACAACCCTTGCAACTGAAGTGGTAGGAAGTGGTCAGTAGTTAAGGCTACAGATCAGAAGAATGTGAGTTTAACTTTAAACTTATCTTTTTTTCATTCAGGGTTTTACCATGACTCTGATCTATTAACATGAGCATGTGGATATATATTTATCACTACATAACACTTCTGTAAGTTACTCTGTATAATGGTGTTTCCATTGGTGTCCCAATGAATGGTCTGATTGAAGGCTCATTTACCGTTTTGTTGCATATGTAAAATTATCTTCTCTCATGCAGTGTAGAAGGATCACTGGGGTAGAAAACAATTGGAAACTCAAGCTTACACCCTTCCAATCAGTAGTCTGACCAATCAACACTCTAACCATTGGGCTACCACTTCCTCACACTTAGACCCTTCTGCAGGTCATTAGAACTATAGGTGTATGTGGAAGAAAGCAGAATTGTACTTTCCTCCATGCTTGCAAGCCTTCACTCTCCCCAGTGTGATAGTGGAGAGCTGGATGGTGGGCAGGTGACCAAATATTTATCAGATATTTATCTTTAAGATAGTTGTTAAGGATTTTTAGCTTCTTAAAAAGGTAAAGGAAGGGATTTAAGGGTTTATATAGAAGAACACCTCAAGCAACTTTTCTACATTTAACCACAAAAAAAATCAATATAATGTGTTTCTACACTTGTCCTAAAATTCACTACAACACCATGCTAATGCAGATAAAACTCACAGCTCTTCAAGCATTTGGCAGACAATTTTGTCCAGTGCGATTGCTTTGCTGTGTACTTGGACAACATATTAATATATTGTTATTCTAGCCAAAGATATAAACAAGGTAAGACCCTGCCAGACATACAGTAGGAGGCAACGAGTGCAAGTGTGTGTGTGTGTGTGTGTGTGTGTGTGTGTGTGTGTGTGTGTGTGTGTGTGGATCTGACATTTTTGACCTTGCAGGGGCTTTTGGCTCCCCATGAGTTTTTTTTTCTTATCTTTATTCTTTATTTGAACAAAGCACGGTTTAAATTTTGAAGATTTCAAAGGTTATCACTTCACAAGGCTTTTCTGATGAGCATCTGCATGAAACAAACTGTGAGCATAGCAGGATAATTAAAGTAGTTAATACCTGCGGTGAGAAATTTGGGCAGATACAGATAGCTAGTCGAGGCTGAACGTTGGAAGAGATGGCACTAAACTGACAAAAATATTGCTCAGAAATATAGATAGATTGGTTGGTTGACTGACTGACTGACTGACTGACTGACTGATTGATTGATTGATTGATTGATTGATTGATTGATTGATTGATTGATTGATAAATAAGAGTCAAAACTTTTTAAGCCATAAGAAATGTCAGGACTGCTCAGTTTTGTGTTCACTGCTGGGGAAAGATGTTTGAACTTATACCAAATGTAGTCCCTTTAATATTAAAAGCAGATTCTTAGAATAATAATAATAAAATAAGCGTTTTGGACTTTTAAGTTTATATCAAACCTTAATAAATTCTATTGACATTAAAACCTGGCATTTATGCTTGTGTTCTTTGGTCCAGATTTTGGAGCAGAATTCTTCAGAAGTGAATATAAATCTAATAATAAAAATATGATTATTAGATTATTAACTCCTGGTGTTAGTTATTAGGCCTGTCCTCTACAACACACAGGAATTGCAAGGGGTTTGGGGGTAAGACTGTGAAGAAATCAACTACATACAGTACTCTTACATTAGCACCAGAGCCATCTCAGTTTTAAAGGATTCTTCAGAACCCTAATGGATTAGCCATGATTTAGGAAACCATTATAGAAGCAGGAAAACAAGGTTTACATACAAAAACTTTGATTAAATTTCAGGAACCTCATAAATGAATGAAATTACTCGATTAGGATTACAGCCCGTTATCTTGTGATTGTGTTCAATACATTCATCACATGTTCATCACCCAGTAGATTAAGAAGTCTCTACATATTATTTTGTCACACATGCAGTTCTGATATTAATTAAGACACCCTAATTAACTCCTATCTAATAAGAAGCCAAGCGAGGATAAGCGTGTGACCTTATTCACATCCTCTCTGGTGCAAAAAATTAAGATATAATTCAGCAGGAGTAATTTTCCTTTCCAATAGATTGTGTATAGGTTAATCAAATGGCAATGCTTGGGGGTTTCACACAAAGGAACACTCAATTTTTAGACAAACAGTATGTAGGTCCTTTGTTTAATAATCACATGCTTCAGAAAAATAGATTTTTCAGTCGCTTTCAGTCACACACATATTATTTATTTATGACAATTGTAGTAGCACACATACCGTACATCCTGGACTCCTCGAATATCCTGGAAATTTTTTTCGTTTTCTCAGCTGTAACATATGATGCTTAGAACTAAATTAAAGAATCATATATCATACAGTAGCAATCACTCTTGTTTTCTTTTTTGTCATTCCTGCAACACTTCTAGGTTTAGCTCCCTAGTGTTCAGGGGCACAGGAAGGAAATGTGCTGTATATATTGTTTATCTTCATTTTTCATCATGTACCTGACAGGTTTTAATTTAACTCAGGCATTTGTATTGTCAGGCTGTTAGCTAACGGTGACTTATGGTTACATCTAACACCCACAGGCGACATGGCCTCACCTTTAGCTGTGGGTAATAGGCAGGTTATCTCTCTATCAGAAAGCAAAAGAGAAAATGTCAGATTCAGTTTTAGATCAGAGCAGCAATGGGAAATTGAAGTGTTACCTAAAAAAACATTCCCTACTTTCACACTGTAAATTTTCTACACACGTGCATGAAACAGTCACAATATTAGTGCTGGGGCAAGTGACAAATTGACAAGCACAATTTAAATTGAGATTTTCTGACTTCTTTGCACATTTGTTATGACACAATAAAGCACCAAGTCCAAAAAAAAAGACTCCTGAGATGATTCCTCAGAGCAACCCTGTTCCCACACGTGCTTTGACGTTTCCTGAGTTTCTTCAGCACAAAAATGGTCATGGAACGACCAAGACCAATCTTTAAACATGCATATAGACATTTCAGAGAAAAAAAAAAGCTTGGAAGGAAACAGCAGAGATTGTTGTTACATCCGATGAATACAAACTGCTAGAACAGTTCACTTGCTTTCATAACCTGCTAATATGAAGCCAAGCACATCTCATAAAAATCACACAACCCATTTCCACACCAATTCATGCCTCATTTAATTTGTGTCATTAGTAGCATTAAAAGCATTTGCATTTAAAAAAAGCTGGAGTGCATGCCCAAAAATGACCCCAGCTTCCTAGTGAAATCAGGGATATTTGTTATTTTTACTCTATCCTCAAAGTAGCGCTGCAAAGCAAAATAAGTAGATTGTAGACACTTAGCTGATCTGACTACGTCTTATGATATTGAGTAAATACCACATTGGGCCTAAATATTGTGTCTTTAGGCTGTGTTATCTTCTAGCTTAGTGGAACCTAACACAGTACGACAGTTTTACTATACTTTTTTCAGAATAAAGAATATATCTGTATATGAAAACATGCATAGCCATCACTTAACTCTACTGCTACACCATACAGTTACAGTACCTCAACACAAACGCTCATCAACTGACTTTGTGTTGAGGCCACAAACACAACACAACACTAGAAACTACTTTCCATATGTTAGCATCAACATTTCAGTCTGGTTATTAGGCAGCCGCCACATGTGACTGCTTTTACATGCCTAATAGGCTAGCTAATACATTTATTGATTGTCCAGCCCAGGAGGGCATTTGGGTAACTTCTGGGTAACTCCAATATTGTATTTAGTTTTAGGCATTTTGGCAGGACCTACAACAAGCTCTTGCTACAGTTGGATAATGTGCTTCAGACAGATGAGTCTAAAATGTAATTATTTGGACACCATAACAGAGGCATGTTTGGCGTAAACCATATACAGCATTTCAGCAAATGTACCCTTATACTAACTGTGAAACATGTATGTGTAAGTGTTATGGTTTGGGGATGCTTTGCTGCAGCAGGACCTGACCAGCTCATCATCTCAGAATCCACTATGAATTCTACATTGTATCAGAAGGTGCATGAGGAACACGTGAGACCTGCTGAAGCAGAATGGACACAGCTATTAGGGCACAGGGTGTACTAACTTTTACCTCAGATCAAATAATAATGTTGTTGATTTATTTTGTATAATAAGTGAAAAGTGATTTTTTTTTATTTTGTTTACAAGCAATTACATCACTTTCATCCACAGGTACAAATTGACTTGATAAAAACATGATAAAAATTGACATGTTGGCATTTCTTAATAAAGAACTTAATATTTAATGAGGTGTCCTGATTTTTTTAAACTTTTTTGACTGCATATTTACTAGAACCCTTGTTGTTCAGATTCCTCTGTTTTTGCACAATGTACTGTATAATAGTAGATATACATGTACTAATATAATATACACACTGGTCTGTGCTATTTTGTGTATTTGTCCTGTAGTGTTTTGTCTCGCACTGTTTACACTAGGTTGCACACGATGCACTTTATGTGACTAGGACAACTTACTTTAAGTCCTTAGCCCTGTGTTGTGCTATGTAATCCCATGGTCCTGGAGAAACCTTGTTTCATTTCATTAAGTACTGCGTCAGATATACTGTATATGGTTGAAGTGACAATAAATGCTTCTTGACTCATTTACTCGTTTTTGCGGTTATATAATGGACATCTTTTCAGCTAAAAATGAAGAATCTGTCATCTCTAAAAACAGAAGCAAATGGGTCAGTCATGGGAAAGTCTCCAAAGGAACTGTGGTGTATTCTCTTAACTTATAAAATAGCACAAAGTGTACCTGAGACTAATGATGCATTTTTAAAAAGCACACCAAATATTGACTTTGAAACTTTTGACACTTTCTGATATTTTTGCAGATAAACAAGAAAGCAGATGTTGCCTTAAATTCATCCATCTACATTATGTACTGATTATCCTACACAAGGCTACAGGAGACCTGGAATCAATCCCACAAGACTCAGGGCACAATGCTGAGGACACGCATCACAAAGCACAATTACACACCTATTCCCACACTACAGACAAAATAGAGATGCAACTCTACCAACAAAACACATGTCTCTGGACCCGTGGAGGAGACCAGAATACCCAGAGGAAACCCCTGAAGCATGGGGAGAACATGCAAACTCCACACACATACAGTACACAGAGCAGGTTGGAGTCAAACCTTCATCCCCAGAAGCCACCGTGCCCAATGACAGGTTGCCTTTTACACTGGAAAACATTTGATGACTACTGCATTCTAGTGTAGTGTCTGTAAGTGAATATTTAAAGACTTTTGCAATAGTCTATAA
Source organism: Tachysurus vachellii (assembly GCF_030014155.1). Classification (NCBI taxonomy): domain Eukaryota; kingdom Metazoa; phylum Chordata; class Actinopteri; order Siluriformes; family Bagridae; genus Tachysurus; species Tachysurus vachellii. Next base: position 23,075,676 of record NC_083465.1, read on the forward strand.
GGCACCCATCACATTTTGGATGCTTTGGTAGAAGTTCATTCGTTTAAGTCATACTGTATGCTACACTTTCAACTTGCTGTCATCACTGGAAGCCTAGTGAGAGGACAAATGAAGGAATAATGTCAACCAAATGAATACAGTCGGCCTACTGCATGCTAATTAAAGTGACAATAATGATGATAAAGACAAATACAGGTGTAAAGCTCAGCTTTTAATTTTGTAAATTCATTCAACTTGAGTTAAAATGAGCTAAAATCCTGTGGGAGATATAAAAGTCATCATGAGATAATAATACTCTCTAAATAAGGCTTATAATATTTGGAAAACATCAACCTGGCTTTGGCTGTCCTCTGATATGAGCTCATATACAAACACTGTGGTAAAGTTTTAATAAAGCATCTAGTACCTGAATAGGGCTTTATATTGTTTACTGCTGTGTACTGTATACAACAAGCTGATATACAGATCATATTAATCCTTAAAGGTGAAGTTTTAAAAGCTTTTTCACCTGTCACCTGAGCAGCAGCAGATAAAGAACACAATGGCGCAAACAAGAATGACATCATTTCTTGTTGGATTCAACCATGTGTTAAGAAACATAAAGCAAAGAAGGACAGACAAGATAATTATATAAAACGTGCACACACACATACAAACACACACACACACACACACTTCAATTTGATGGACACAAGTGTGGCCCAAGGGGGAACTTAATGATCACAATGCAGAAAAGCTCAATAGAAATCAGCTTAGAGAAGAACAGTGGGCCCTGGGGTCAACCCTGACACACCTAAATGGCCCACACACACGAACACACACACACACACACACACACAGTCTATATTTACTAGGGGTGTATATATAACTCAATGGCATTATCTGCATTTGTTTAATGCACAAAATATTCATAACTGTCTATACCAGAAGCTTCATATCTGACAGTTTGCCCATAGTCAGTTGTGGATAAAGTGCTGTAAATTATAGTCAAGTGGAGACATCCAGCCAAAAATATATTCAAGGGAAAGTAAAACATTCATTCATTCATTTCAACTACCTCGGGTCACGGGGAGCCTGTGCCTATCTCAGGCGTCATCGGGCATCAAGGCAGGATACACCCTGGACGGAGTGCCAACCCATCGCAGGGCACACACACACACTCTCATTCACTCACACAATCACACACTATGGACAATTTTTTCCAGAGATGCCAATCAACCTACCATACATGTCTTTGGACCGGGGGAGGAAACCGGAGTACCCGGAGGAAACCCCCGAGGCACGGGGAGAACATGCAAACTCCACACAAAAAAGCCCCCTCGGAAAGCCCCCCCGGAAAGTAAAACATTCAAGTATTAAAAAGTAAAATTTGTATAAGATTTTAACTGATGAAATGAAGTTATACTATTTTAGAATTTGCTCAAAAGCTCCTGTTCACACAAACTCGCTTGACTATATACAATAGGAAAAGGACGTTATATATAAACAGACTCTCCAGTGTCACACAGATACTGTAAGGACGGGTTCCCTTTTGTATCTGCTTTCTATCAAGGTTTCTTCCTCGCATTGTCTCAGGGAGTTTTTCCTTACCGCTGTAAAGCATGCTCATTAGTCATAAATATTTACAAACATTTAACTGTGTAATCTTTCATTCAATAAAATTGGTATTTACATTTCTTTACAGCAGCTTTACGACAAAATGAAAAATGTCAAAGCTCTATACAAATAAAAATGAATTGAACTTAATGCTCTGTTAATGATATTTTTTAACACAGTGATGCTGTTTAGCCTGCATGTTTGGCTCTGTTCATTTATTTATTTATTTTTGTCATGTGCGAATGAATTAATAAATAACCAATTAATAAATATTTATCATTAGCTAGAATTTGATTCGCTGGCTAGCCAGTCTTAGTAATTACAGCATTTGGCATACACGTTATTCACAGCAACTTACTTTGTTTTAACATCTTATTTTATACAACTGAGAATTAAGGGCCTTTCTCAGGGGCCCAGCATAGGCAGCTTGGTGGCCCTAGGATTCAAACTATAACCATTAGGCTATAACATACCACATGCCATCACATTCTAGCTAATTCAAATGATGTTAATCTCCCTTGGCATTAGCAAAGAAAAATCAGGATATCATAGTTTAAATATACTGTAGCCAGTTATGTTGTCAAAATAGTGAAACTTGCCTCAAAATCCTTTTATTCCAGCATATTGAAGCATTTCACTGAGGTAGGCCAGGGGCACTCATCTTCAATACTTCAGTGCGGTGTCTTATCCATCATTAAACACATCCAGGTAGCTGTAGCATTAACTACACTGTGTAAGATGAAAATGTTACTGTGGATGATACATTTGCACACTTCTCATTTCAGTCACTTGATTGAATGCTAAACTGCACCTGTTTAAATGGTGTACAGTACTATGTTACATCTCGAATGTGCTTCTGTCTAACTTGTTTCATAATAAAGTGTGCACAGACGAGCACACACAAGAAAACACCACCAACAACAAACCACTGATTGACATGTGAGTCATCCACAACCCATGCACTCTTACTCAATGTAGGAGAGAATATGTAGTTATGTTCACACAATGACCCCAATGAGCCTACTGGAAAATCCTGGCACATTCTAAGAAACAGACATGTAGACAGACAGACAGACAGACAGACAGACAGACATACCGATAGATAGATAGATAGATAGATAGATAGATAGATAGATAGATAGATAGATAGATAGATAGATAGATAGATAGATAGATAGATAGATAGATTCTGTGTGTGATTATGTCCTACAATATATTGGCACCCTGAACATGGTGTCTTGCCCCTTGCCATGAGTCTCCTGGGAGAAATTCCAGGTCCCCTGCAGCCCTGCATAGTATAAGCAGTATAGAAAATGGATGGATGGATGGATGGATAGATGGATGGAAAAATAAAATGAGAACAAATATAAAAAAAAAAAACTAAAATTGTGATGTGGTAGTGCAGTGGGGTGTAAACATTGAACTCTCTGAAAAAGAGAGTTTAGGACATTAACTTGTGAGAAAGTGGTAGTGCAGTTTAAGCATCGGTCTATGGCTCAGATGGTTGTAAGTTCAAATCCCATTTCTACCAAACTACCACTCCCAGAGCAAGGCACTTAACCCTCAAGTGTTCAGCTGGATCCACATTATCCACTTTATTCGGTAAGTTGCACCGAATAAAGGTGTATGCCATAAATTAAATCTTTTATTTTCATACAAAGGTCAATTTTTTATTTTATTTTTGTACCAGACCAGGTTTAAAGGAAATGACATTTAACATTTTGTTGCATATTTCTTGTTTAAAAAAAAGGCAATAAACTCACTGACATCACCATATTCTTTATCCTTTTCCTGATACCTTTCCAGACTTTAGCAGCAACTTTTTTCAGTTGTTGTTTGTTCCTATGGATTTCTCCCATTAGTCACCTTTTTATGATATAATATGCTGCTCAATTGTACTTTGATCTGCTGATTGACAGCCAGGCTAAAAATCTTCCAACTTTTCTCCCTTATAAAGAAAGTCCTTTGTTTTGTTGGTAGTATGTTTTGGGTCATTGCCTTGCTTCATGAAGAAGTTCCTCCTGATTCATCCTGATCGGACGCATTTCTTTGTAAACTGGCAGACAGAATGATTCTATAGACTTCTGAATGAAGAGGCTCCAGAAGCAGCCATGCATGTACAATCCATGACACAAGCTTCATGAGTGTGTAGGATTTGGATCACGAGTAGATCCTTCACATCTTTCTCCACATGTTAGAGTTTCTATTATTATGACTTTTTGTGAATTTCAGCCTTCTGATTCTTATTACTGATGAGGTTTGTATCTTGTAATTTGGTTTATATATTTGTGCTTTCAAAATCTTCTCTGAAATGGTGACACCTTCATTCCTGCTTTGTGGAGGTTGCTGGAGATGGCACTGACTATTGATTCTGGGCTTTTCTTCACAGTTTTGTCATCCACTATTGTTTTTGTCCTTTCCTGATCAGTCCGGTGTATGTTGCTGAGTACATCATCGTTTTCTTTCATTTTCAGGACATTTCAAATTGCTGTTTTGACAATTTTCACCTGTTCAATGCCTCAGATAGATTTTCTTTCTTTTCTTAACTTTATATTGGCTTGCTTTTCTCCCATAAACTGCTCTCTGATCTTTATGTTGGTTCATCCTTTTTTAATAACAAATGCTGTCTTCACAGTTGAAAATGTAGTCTAAATCTAAGATTAGATGTTCAGAGCTATTGATTTTTTAACAAGTTTTAAATTTGATCATTTTAAAAGGACACATCGGGGTAACAAGAAACACCAGTCAGTCACAGGTTCCAATATATTTGACCGCCTAAAAATTGGATGGTCAGATACTGTATGTGCTATGTTCATGGACACTTAGCACATCTACATGTAAATACCCAGAAATAAATTCTGACACTCTAAACTGCCTAATCATATTTATCTTTTGATCTCAAACCCAAAAGAATTGGTTTTGCTGTTCCTGTAGTTTCTGATCTGACAGGAGATTTATGTGCAGATTTCAGAAAGGATGCAAAATTCATCATTCATTACAAAATGAAAATCTTTCAGCCACTCATTTTGACATTTTTACCTGCAGTTATTTAGTCTTTCTTGATTGTGCACTAATTTAACGGACATCTAAGCGGATTAGACACAGAATGCTAATGAAATCTTCTTCCGAGTGTTTGAGGTCAATATTGCCGCTCTGGCTGTTTATCATTCAGAAAGTACAGCCTTGAATAAAGGAAACTACTTAGGTAAGACAAGTTTATTTATAGACTGCCATCTTAAAAATTGAAAAGTTTCGTAAGGCAGGGTAAATAAAATAAAATTCAATTAAATAAATAAAATAATAAAAGGGAATACCAAAAAAAAAATCAATCAAAACTAAAAGTTAAACTAAGCACATACATTTCCCATGAGAAATTCCCATTAACAATAGCATTATCATAAAAAAATGACTAAATTTGTTGTAGCTGTAGATTAAATCTTCCATCATCCAAAATATAATACCTTATAAATCATAGGTGACATGTTGCTCAATGTCAATTAAAGTTAAATTAGATCATTGTTAATGCTACGCCTCTGGGTTACTAATGAAGCCTGATTATAAATGAAATTCCAAGAACAATAATTAACACAGATGACCTTCAGCGGTTTACGTGTCTCAGAACGATTACTGACAGCTACTTTGTTGGATTGCACATATTTCTTTTGATTGATTTTGTTAGATTTAAAATATTCAGGAGATGCAGATCAATGTATTTGGAAGCAGTTTAATATAAAGTCAACATATAAACACATTAATATTAAAATACTTCCATAATGATGAATGAATATATACTCTGATGCATGAGCTCATGCATTTAGATAACGATAAAGTATAAAGGTAAGTAGCTTTTATTGTCATTTCAACCATTTTATTTGCACATTTCAACAATGAGGTAATGTAATGAGTTTTGCAAAAGAGCAGTTGACTGAATGTGCAAGACAGCATGTGCAAAGATAAAAAAAAGCAGGCAATGAAGCATGTACGGTTCAACAGCCACATAAGTCTCTGATGAATAGCCATTAATAATCGTAAGATTTAATTATTAACATCTTGTTAATTTACTCTGTTAATTAGCATGACTTTGAGTATTGATATAGATTCAATATAGAGTAATTTAAACCAAATTATAGGCTGTAACATAAGTTCAGGCAACACTTTATTTTTTTCTTTTCCAACATCCCTAATTTTAAATGAAACCCCAACAGAGAATAGAATATTAATACAAATATTGATCTGCTTTTATATGTGAGAATCCATACTGAGTGCTGCAATGTGAACCATGTGGATATTTTATTACATCAGATTCTGGTTTAACTTTATTTTGTGTACCAAAATGTTATTACTAATAACTTATCTTTATGAACTTTTTGAAATCAACTTATCTTAAACAGTGTCAATACATTTAACTGCCAATAAAATAATTCAGTTGGTAATTCAGTTGTTTTTATGCTTTCAGTGTGAGGTGTTTTTACCCCCTGTTCAGATAAACTTACACAGAATTTTAGTGGTTAAAAATAATACCTTTACATTTTAGATGTTTATGAACAAGCACTGGGGCATCTCAGAGAGTAGAAATGGTTTTGATATCGACATTTAAATTGAAGATAAACATTTGTGTGGAAAACTTTCTGTTTTTTGGAACTTTTCCATGAATATATTGCCTAGTCCTCCCCCGGTCCAAAGACATGCATGGTAGTTTGATTGGCATCTCTGGAAAATTGTCTGTAGTGTGTGATTGTGTGAGTGAATGAGAGTGTGTGTGTGTACCCTGTGATGGGTTGGCACTCCGTCCAGGGTGTATCCTGCCTTGATGCCCGATGACGCCTGAGATAGGCACAGGCTCCCCGTGACACGAGGTAGTTCGGATAAGCAGTAGAAAATGAGTGAGTGAGAGTGAGAGAGAACAGGAACACTACGTAATAACACATATGGGATTATTATGAGGCGCTTCACAACAAATTATTTCATTAGCTGAAATAGATGGGTATAAACAGAGTGTCTACTTTCAAATTAACTATTAAATACTACTGTGAAGACTAACATGACAAAGAAACTCAATGCAAAACTTCCATTATTTGGCCTCTGGTAAAATCTGAGTTAATAATTCAATTCAATTCAATTCAGTTGTATAGTGCTTTTAACAAATTCCCATTGTCTCAAAGCAGCTTTAAAGTATGGAAACAGAAGAGAGAGAAAAAGAAATAAATATATAATAATAAGAAGAAGAAAAAATAAGAATAAAAATAAATAAGTGAATACATACAATTAAAGTTTAAAATTAATTTTAAAAAGATTTTACAGCGGCAAGGAAAAACTCCCTGAGATGATATGAGGAAGAAACCTTGAGAGGAACCAGGCCCATAAGGGAACCCATCCTCATTTGGGTGACACAAATAGTGTTAATGTAAATAATGTCATTTCTACAACAGTTTATAATAGTGCAGCCAAGAGCTCCTGAGGAACTAATGGGTCATCGTAAACTCTGAGTTCAGCGCAGACCTGATATAATAAGAATAAAAGTCTGAGAAAATACTGCAAATCATGATGAACAAATAAGTTAATACATAATGACTACGGCACAGCCAGATACTGTTTTAAAGGACTGTACTGTAAACAACTGGGCAATTAGTGTACTGCTTTGGTTTACCCTAAAGCAGAAAATGCGAATGAATGAGAACAATAAAGATTGCCTTTGTGACAACATCTGAAAATGAGTCATTTTTGTGAATATTTTAATATGCTGTGGTTGAGCTCTTGACAGTGTATATTACTGGGAACATGCACATATGCACAAGGGTACAATATATACCTATAACTTATAACCTTAACTGGAAACTCTGCTGTAAATGTAATAGTAAATGTATTACAGTGGACCATTATTAATGACTGACTGATTGATGCTTCTTAAATAATTAATTAAGTATTCATTTATGCTTGTGTGTGTAGCTTACAGACAAGCAAGCTGGATATTAAGCATTAAAAAATGTATAAGATATCTTTGAGCATTTTTCATGGAAGAACTGAATTCCCTTCCCTGCTGGATGAGCTCTTAAAGTGTGCATTTATTTCAACTGCTTTTACGCAGATCCTTGTTTGCCAGAGCGGCATAAACACGGATGATTGCTCTCTATGAATTTCCATATGGACTGAGGATAAATACACACTGTAACGCGCGCTGGATTACAACAGGGACACATTATTAATTACACTAATGCCACTTTGTCAAGTATAATGAGCAAACATTTAAAATCTCAGGCCAAAGGATTTATTTAGCGATTTGGAAAACAGCGACTTATTCAACTAACGCAGCTCACAGCTGATTTAATGCGTAAAAGCGCACCATTGTTTCTCATCGTCTTCATCCAAATATATGTCCACATGTCACTTCAGCGACACATGAAATTATAAAATACAATATTAATAATATTTACGTTAACGTGATACAAAATGGAACAGTCTAAAGTGCATCGCACGCACTCTTGTGGAAGTAAAGGAACCGGTGAAGAGGAGGAAACGCGCACAAAAAAACAGACTCGAGTGAAATAAACCGATCAGACTGTATAGGACAAATATCAGATTATGTCAGATATCCTTTTGACTTTACAGGGGAGGAGCTACGTTCATTTGTGCAGCACGTGGATGGTGCGAGGAGGGAGGGAGAGAGAGCGAGAGTAAGAGAGAGAGAGAGAGAAGAGACAGAGGATAGCGAGCAGGGCGCATGGAGCACCGTGTCCGCCGGTGACAGTGATACTCGTGATACCATCCACAGAGTAACTTTTTATTATTATTATTAACAATAATAATAATAATAATAATAATAATAATAATAATAATAATAATAATAATAGACCGATTCGTGTACGGACCAATTCTTCTAGGAAGGAAAATGCGGAGACGGGAACGAGATGAAAGTAAGTGGCAGATAGAAGAGGAGGAACGCGGGGAAGCAGAGCAGAGCAGAAGGGATGTCGGAAATACAGCGCTGAACTGCCTTTAGGCTTGAAAAGACCTCCGCTAAGGATTTCTAACAAATACAACAAATAAAGAAACAAAAAGAATAGTTCTGCGTCAAAATGGATAACTTCAGTATTTTCAGCGAGATGGACAATTCCGATATCAACCGGAATCTCACCAGTCTCTACTCAATGGCAACTGTTATAGGACTCGCCGGTTTGGTAAGCTTCCTCATTTTGTTTACTATAGTTGGCAATGTACTGGTTGTGATCGCGGTTCTGACGAGCAGAGCGCTTAAGCCACCCCAGAATCTTTTTCTGGTATCTTTGGCCACTGCAGACATCCTGGTGGCCACACTCATCATGCCTTTCTCTCTGGCAAATGAACTAATGGGTTACTGGTTCTTTGGGCATATCTGGTGTGATATCTATCTGGCACTGGACGTCCTCTTCTGCACATCCTCTATTGTTCACCTGTGTGCTATCAGCCTAGACAGGTACTGGTCAGTAACGCAGGCAGTGGAATACAACCTGAAGCGCACACCACAGCGAGTGAAGGCGATGATCGTAGTGGTGTGGCTGATCTCAGCTGTGATCTCCTTCCCACCACTCATCTCCATGGACCGGAGCCATGAAGGTGAAGGTGGTATGGGTGAGCCACAGTGTCAGCTTAATGACCACACGTGGTACATCCTGTACTCCAGTATTGGTTCTTTCTTTGCGCCATGTCTCATCATGATCCTTGTCTACATTCGCATCTATCAGGTGGCCAAAACACGCACTCGAAACATGTCAGAAAAGCGTCATGAGCCGGAAGAAGCACCACGCCTTGAAAACAGTCTGAGCCGAGACGACTCAGGCAGGCAGAATGGTCACTGTGCATCTCCACCTCAAGTTGTTAATAAAAAACCTCCCGAGGAAGAACCTGATGTAGAACTGGATGACAGCAGCTCCTCAGATGAGAAGGCCAAGCGTCCGCGCCGGGAGTCTGCAGCAGGCCGGAGAGAACGGCGAGCCAGCCGCAAGAATAGCTCCAGCTCCAAGCACTCAAGCCGCAAGTCCCGTGCAAGCAGCAAATCCTTGGACCTGTTCTCCTCCCGCAGGAAGAGAAGGAGCACCATGTCCAGGAAGAAGATCTCACAAGCCCGCGAGAAGCGCTTCACATTTGTGCTGGCTGTGGTCATGGGTGTGTTCGTGGTCTGCTGGTTCCCATTTTTTTTCAGCTACAGTCTGTACGGAATCTGCCGGAAGCCTTGCGAGATCCCAGATGCTCTTTTCAAGTTCTTCTTCTGGATTGGCTACTGCAACAGCTCCCTCAACCCTGTTATCTACACCATCTTTAACCAGGACTTCCGCAGAGCCTTTCAGAAAATATTGTGCAAGCCCTTGAAGAGATCTTTTTAGACAAGCATGATGGTTGGGTGAGCTTAATGGCACAGACACAAGTTTGACCTGACAGAAAAGCCATGGATGTTTACAAGATATATACTTGTACTGTATTTTGACAGCAGCACTATTCAAACACCAACTGTCCCTCTGCATCAATGCCTTGACAATCTTCCCACAACATACGTATTAAGGATAATCTGTTATATTGTCTCAAGCACTGAGCACTGTCAGGACAGCAGCTGTGGTCTGTCAGTTTAGACAGTAGCAAGGTCCTTCAAAAACCACCCACATAAAAGCAGTGATACTGTACTGTGTTTACGGAAACAGACTTATCTTAATTACAGCCACAGGCACTTGTGTGTTAGCAAGAGACATATTTATGATCAGTTTGCACATATGGCTTTCCTCTTTGGGACTAGAGGGCTATGTAACATGAAAGGTTATTTCCTTTTTAAGAAGAGAGTTGTAAAATAAAAGAGATAAAATGAAAAAAACTATAGAAGTATACATTTTTTTTTAGCAGACAAAATTGGACATTGGTTAGTTTGGGAATAGTGGAGGTTTCAGGCCCTACAGAGGGACATTAATGAAAGATAGATGATATGTGTGTTCACCTGCTATTGCAAGACACCTCTGGAGGAAACTTTACCCAGTTGGGCTTTAAAATGTTTGCCGTTATCTTAAACCGTCTGCTAACTCATGTGCTTTTAATAAACACTGGATTGCTGCTGAAGCTCTATACGATAAGATGCCATTAATGAAATCCATACTGAACACATAATCGCATTGTTAAAACAAAGCTGTGTATGATTATATATATATAAGTATTTATAAGATTACTGTTTATGAATTTATGAACAACTGATGCCATTCTGTGCCCATGCTTGCTGGTTATATCATATTGTACTACGGCACTGTATATGACAACACTGTATGATATACATTACAAAGGGCAAAGCCATTTTTACTGAATGTTTCTTTTCTGTATGTCATGAAACCTTTTGCCCTACCAGGGAGGCTTTTTTTTTTTGGCTCTGCCTTCTTGTGATATCTTTGAATTGACCATCCGGTCACCACAAGCACATTTGATGAACGAAAAAAATTGAATAAATAAATTAATTCTACTTCTACTTACCTCGATAAACAGAATATATTATGCTTTATGTTTCTTTCCTGACTTCTACTACAACTTGCATTTTAAATTGCATTCCATGTTGCATGGTTTGAGCAATGAATTGTTTGTTCATCGATTTCACATCATTTAAATATGTTCATTGTCAAAGCCATACAAGAACACTTTAACAAATGACATTTTTGCACGTATGTTGACTGTCTTGAGTTGAAATTAACCGAGGCCAGTCTCTAACCAAGCTCTTCATCCTGGTCACCATCATAGTGGATAGAAGATCAGTGGATGTGAGGACAGAATACACCCAGTACGTCTCAGGGCACCTTACACCTCTTCACACACACCAAGAGGCAATTTACATCATTTTGCTAATCCACCTAACTACATGTTTTGGAAGTGGGAGGAAACCTGAGAATCTGGATTAACTCAACATGGGCAAAGAGAAAGCATGCACAGAAACTCCGAACCGACATTAACATTCAAGATCAGGATTACACAACTGAGAAGAAGTGAATCTACCTGCCGTACAACTGTGCCACCCATGGGTTAATCAATTTGTTTAAAATGCATTGCTAGATTTAACACAGTATAATATAATGTATGTCAGTAATTTGCAGAACACAAACAACAAGCGGTTTTACACGTCTAAGTTTATAAAACCATCAACTGTTATAATTATAACTCACAGTTTTCAGCTGCAAGTGGAATGTTCATGATGCTCTGCTCTTAAAGGAAATTTCCACTGACAGTTTAAAGGAAAGAAGATTCATTTGATTATCTTGTTGAGTGCATCAGAATGGCCGTCACTGCATCTTTTTATTTTCATGGAAATAGATGCACTTATTGCAATGTAAAGAGAGCAAAAATGCAGAAAGCCACTACATTTCGATTACCTCTGCTGTTTTATAAAGCACTGATCCAAAGGGCTTCTGTTTACTGCATTTCTCATATGATTCATTTGTTAAAAATGGAGACATTTTGGGCAAACTACATAAGGATCTATCAATCCATTTTCTGTACCGCTTATCGTACACAGGGTTGCAGGGAACCTGGAGTCTATCCCAGGGGATTCAGAACACAAGGCTAGGGACACCCCGGGCAGGGTTCCAGCCCATTACCGGTCACAATTACACATACACACAAACACACACACACACACACACACACACACACACACGACCACTCCACAGTATGGATAATTTAAAGATGCCATATAACCATACAACACATTTCTTTGGACTGGGGGAGGAACCCAGTGTACCCAGAGGAAACCCCTGAAGATCATGCAAACACTGGGCACACAAGACAGAGTCTGGAATCAAACCTACAACCCTGGAAGTGTAAAGCAAACCACTGGGCTAACCAAATAAGGACAATATGGGAAAAAATGTAGCACATTATAAGTGACATTTTGAAGAGAAATGAATAACCAAATGCTTGGACCAGAATTCTTTGAGTGCTAAGAAATGTTTTAATAGCTGGATTAATAAGTAGGTATAAGGAATCCAATTATATTGCTTAAAAATCAGTCCCTAACTTCTTTATTTTTGTTTCTTTAGTAGAAATGGATTAAAAGTATAATTTAAATCTATACATAACTACCAATGTCAATGATTCATTATTTAGCCATCACACACACACACACATACAGTATATATATATGTGTGTGTATATATACAGTATACAGTATATATACACACACACACACATCTATATATATATATATATATATATATATATATATATATATATATATATATATATATATATTCGAATCATCTTTTTGTGCTAAATGTCATCCTTTAATTTTCTATCTCGCTTTGAACCAAAAAAAAAAAAGAAGAAATAAAACATCGACTTTTTTTTCATGTTGAATGGGATGCATTGCTCAGCAAAAGAAGCGGAAAAAAGCAAGATTGAATCTATTTTATTCATCTCAAATAATCTTACTGGACTCACTATAACATCCTAGACAAAACCAAACAAAGCCGATGTGAAACGCTAGGGATTCATCCTTAGTTGTTGAGCGGGATGTTTTGAATAACGTTTCTCATGAAAGATCGTCCCACGTCTCATTCAGCAAAATCCATACATCTCTAAAATAATCTGTAAGCCAACCTTAATAATTTAGTATTCTCTGTTGATTTAAATCGACCTCTAGCGAACCTCTCACTCACTGTATGGTCTGAGAGAACAAACAAAGCTTAATTAATTGAAAAATAATAAGAGACAGATTTGTTTGAGCACGTGCTCGTGATGTACACACACACGTCTGTACTGAACTTCATGGTAGTGTCCGATTTGAAGTCCGTGAGAGAAAAGGATGAGATCCCTTTAGGCATACTTGCATCACCAGCTTCTAGCATCCTTACCCACAGACACTTTTTTCTCCATGGGAACTCGACATCCTTCAGAACATCATTTATTTCTGTGTACAGCATTGTTGTGTCAGCCTGTAAATAGACATTTGCTTAAACCAGTGAAAGACTTCAAGGAGAAAATGAAGAGTACTAAAGCCTCTTGGATGAAAAGCAAGTATCTACAGTATAATGGCTTGTCGTGAGATTAGGTAGGGGGCTAAAATCTATCTATTAATATCTTGACAGCTATTTGGAGTGAGCAATGCATTATGTCAAAAGGTCTCATACTATTACACACAGATACACATGCTTAACTGTTCAGATAAACTTTAGGGCTTTTTTCAGAGCTTCAAGGCTGTATTCGAGGCTCTACTGGATTTGTGCCATGTTTCCTGAAAAATGGTTACAAGAAAAGTAGGAACTGCTTTTGGGGTAATTTGTGCTCTGATTGCACAATGTGTGCTTAGTATATCTGCTTTCAGCTTCTTCTCCAAAGCCATTTTAGATTTTAGATTATATTATCCACCTCATTTACGTTTATTATGGCCAGGATTATATTTCACGTGCACTTTCCTAACGAATCCCAATGACGTCTAATCAAGAAATGTTCGCTGGAAAATATGGAGATCCAAACGGAGATAAAATCCAGGCTGCGTTTCACTGTGTCCACCGAACGTCCGCTTTATTATCTTAGAAAGGCTTTGCTCATTTATACCAGCAGCCCCTAACCTTTCTTTCATCCCAGCAACCTGAGCCTCATTTTACAATGATTAAAGATCACTATTATCACTTCAAACACTCCATTAAACGGTTGAGACGTGATTAACCTCAGTGCACGCCTAGCCTTCACCTTCCTTATCTGGGCTTTGCCATATTTTCATCATCTTTATGATATTACATCATTCTTCTCTAAAGAAAACGTGTGTAAACGAGCACAACAAATGCAATCAAGACTCACTTTCCACTCACTCGTTTGATTTTATCAAGCGTGAAGAAAACAGAAGACGTGCAGTATGACATCATCAGGAAAGGATGTGACTCAGATGATTAACCTGAGCCTGCTGAACTTGCACCCCACAGAAATGCCACAGAAACGAGCATCATTTCATCCATCTGTCTAGTGTTTGTCTTTAAGTGGAGGCTCTCAAAAAAGTCTCTCTTTGCTGCCTGTGAACACACGATACATTACTCAATCAACACATTTTCATCAATTCAAACCACTCATCTGTAGCATGATATATGTAAAGGTTTATTAGATAGGACAGAATACAGGGACAGTATTGAATTAGATAATAGAAACTAAATTGAAAATCGCTGGCTAACTAACCATTTCCCATCATCAGTTAGCAGCAGCATTTTCTACCTGCTTTCTTTTCTCATGACTGGAAAATAAAATTTGGCTCAGTTATTTCTTCCCAGGCTCTGAAATAAGGTCTTTATTAGTTCTCTGCCTGTCTATCACCTTGTGCTAAAAGGATTCTGAAAGGCAGAAGGCATGGCAAGAGTGGTTCAAATAGATGGGTTGTTGCTTTCCTATGGTTTATATTCATATTATAGTCAACTGCATTCATTTGCATTCACTTATTATTACTACTTCTTCCCCATGTAGTTATTTGGTAATAATGCACAGAAAGCACAAAGATAAACAGCTTGTTGGAATAAAACAGTTCTTTCAGTTATCAGTAAGATCAGCTGTAGTTGTGTGAACATAGCAGCCTGGACAAACACACACACACACACACACACACACACACACACAGGCCAGAAACTGAATATAAATCCCTCAGTGATTACAGCTGTCAGGACTCAGCCCGGACTTTGGCCACGTGCATCTGTTTACGTTCTTCGTCACGTGTCTGCCCTGCCCTCGTCTGCTCCTCCCTGTCTACACACCTGTTTCCTATTGTGATTACCCTGTGTATTTAACTGTGCCGCGTTGCCTTGTGCAGCGTGGAATCTACTGTTGCCTTGTCCTGTTTTTAGTCCGTGTGTTGTTTAGTGTTTCCTTTGTTATTAAAACCCCGTTTGTTTTGCTATCCTGCATTTGGGTCCGTTTCTATCCCGCTTCATGACAACAGCAAAGGCTGGATTCACAACCAAAGCACTAAATATCAGTGTCCTACATTTCACGAAAGTCATGGCAATTTAAATGATCACTAGCTTGCTGAATCCAGTGGGACTCGTTCAAAAGATAAAGTGTGGCAGCCTGGGAAAAGCCTTCACCTGGTGGTAAATGTTTGACTATGCAGTGTAGCGTCATTCTGTTCTACTATTTAGTGTAGAGTAATTCTGGAGACTGCACACTTTCCTGAAATGAGAAAGTGTCTTAATGATGTCACGATGAACCTGATAATGAAAACAAAACTGTGGAAATGAATTTAACAAGTTTTTATTGATAGGAATGAAGAGTAAATTTACATAGTTTTACGTTGGCTCTTGTGTGCATCAACCAAGCTTTAAATGTCTTTGATCAATTTTTTTGCATTTTTTCCTTTTCTCTTTTCACCACAACCACCATCAGATATAAGAGAAACACTCGTTTCTATTGGTCTACAATCCACTCGCTTGTCACAATACGTATATAACTCTGGATTTATGCTACCTGCATTTTCACTAAATATACTTAATAGAAAAAGCAGCAGGAATATCAAAAGATGAAGGGAAACATGCCCAATCAGGACAATGTGGAATTTGTAACTTAGTGGTTAAGATGACAGACTGATTGGAGGGTTGTGAGTTCCAATCCCAGAGCTACCAATCTGCCACTGCTGGGCCCTTAAGCAAGGCCCTCAAATGCTCAGCTGTATAAATGAGAGAAATGCAAGGACTTTATCTAGACTCAACATATACTACCTCTACCTGACTTCTTTTGCAAAGTGTATATTTTGCTCTACATTTATTGCACACTCCAGGTGGACACACCAATACATCCGCACTTTAGTCGCTGTAGTCATAATGTTCTATAACCCATCTGCATTCCCATATACACTTTTTCCATATACCATTTTTTTCTTTTCTTTACTTTTTACTTTATCAATTCTATTTGTACTATTCTGGCAGGCTTTATGTCTTGGGGATGCACTTATTTCCAGGGATTTCAGAACAGCGTAACAGATATTGTGTCATCGGGTAGGCGTGGCCTATTTGATAATCTAACCCTAACCCTAACCGTAGTTTTTGGTTGTTTATTTGTTTTTAAAAATAGCTTAACTGTAAGATAATAAAGCATAATAGATATAAAATATAAAATCTACCTGTATGACTGTTTTTTCCTTCATTATCCATCGTAGGTATGCTCTTTTTTTTGAAAGAAGGTGTTTTTCCAAGACCTCCAGAGACCTCCGTTTTGCCTCTGCACATCTGTTCCTTGTGTCTCACTGATTGTTTCCCCTACATATACCTGTCCTGTTTCTGTGTGTTGTTTGCCGTGTCCTTGTTTTTGTGCATGTTATCATGGCTCCTGGTTTCTGTGGTGTTATTTCAGTCTATGTTATTTCAGTCTTTTTCCTAGTGTTTTCCATGTGTTGTAGTTTTTTTTGTTTTTTTTTCTTAATAAACCCCGTTTTTATGTTATCCCTGCGTTGGGGTCTGATTTCGCTCTATGTCTCTTTCTGACATTCTTTTCTTTTCTTTTTTGTTCTTATTTTACAATACATTTTTACATAAAGGTATTATTTGATGTTACTCCTCTCATCTCTTCTGCTCAATCCCCCAAACATCTTTTAAGAGGAAGATGAAAGATTTTGCTTCTTATTCTTTTTCTTTCCACTGTGCTTTTAATTGCACTCTTTACTCAACCCCATCACTAGAGGCCTACTTACTGTATTTGCACAGTTACTCATCCAACACACCTCATCTAAAAATAAAAAATAAAATGGATCCAATGTGTTGGGAGTAGAGAAAAAGAAACATACTAATGTACCGGCCATTCAGGACTGGATCTAAAGCCTGGACTTTATAAGTAAGAGATACTTCTAGTTCAAATGCAGGTTTACAGACTGCCCAGTTTAATGCCATTTTCTATTTATACTCTTTTTAACATGAAGGCAAAAGACGTAGGAAGGTCAATATGATTTAATTTTATTTTAACAAGTCTTATATTCACTCATAACCTTAAGGGAAGTTTAGAGGGATTTTTAAGCTAGAGCTAGCATTGTAATTGTCTCTGGCACTTTTCAGCAGCTGTTGAGTAGGAGTAAATGGGTATAAACAGGAAAATATCAAATCTTTGAGGACAAAAGGTGTTGATATTAACCTGTCAATCATGCTGCCATCCATTTTTGAAAACTCCCTGTTGTACAGTACATTAGCATTCAGGTATTCTGCTCCAGAGCAGCTCATTCGGTCTCATGGCTGTAACGTGAACACCGTGAAGGAGAGACTTGCTTCGTTTGTATTTAGAATTGAATCACGGAACTAATTCTCAGCAAATTTCTGACTTTTCTTAGAACCTCTCACACAAGCTGACTCATGTAAATTTGTACAGAGCGCATTGTTAGACTTGACTCAGCTATTGAAGGGCTTAGAATCTGAAGAGCACAATGCTATGTGATGGACAGCAACAAGGACACACTGTTTTACTTAGAATTCTAAAAAATAAATGCTTACACCTGTTCAGTGCATCACATATCAGCAATATATCTTAAATTAGAAACATACTGTATATGTAGCTTATTCTATATTAGTGCACACAGTTTTATGTGCTGAAGGCCATTGTGAAGGAACATATCATTTCTCCAGGATGCATAGCGAGATCAATTCACAAAGCAGACACACTGTATAATGACCTGTTTAAATAATTTAAGCTTGTTTATGTGTGCAGGAGACTTTTGTTTATGTCCAGTGACGAGTGACAGTGAGGTTCACATTTACTGTAGTTTACTGCCTGTGTCCTCCTGTATTTATGACTGGCTGCATGTCCTTTCTTCTCCGTCTTTCAGACTTTCTTTTATTTGTTGGATAGAATGTCTCTGCATGCAACTTGCAATCTGTCTTGTTTTGCAAATAACACTTTCAATTTTTCATACAAATTCCAGGTTTTTCAGTCCTATTTCTCTTTCTGTCCTACCAAAGTACCCATTTCTTTCTCAATCTATGTCTTTATGTCTTACTCTTTGACACCAACTGCGTTTCTCCCTCTGTCATTCTCTCTCTCTCTCTCTCTCTCTCTCTCTCTCTCTCTCTCTCTCTCTCTCTCTTTACCCCCTCTGTCTCTGTGTCATTGTCTATCTGTCTTTCTACTACATCTACCCCTCTCTGCATTCTTCCTACTCTCTCTCTCTCTCTCTTTCTCTCCATCTCTCATTCTCTCCGTCTCTCCTTCTCTCTTTCTCTCTCTCTCTTTCTTTCTCTGAGTCTATGCAGCAACAGTTGGTTAGTGTAACAAGTCACCGATTTCCAGTAGTGTTGTAAATCAAATATTTTCACCACTGAAAAATGAGCATCTTAAAAGCATGAAGAGTTTAGTGAGCAAATAAGGATTGGAAATGAAGGGGATGGAAAAGAGGAATAGCATGTAAATGTTGCCTTTAACCAGCTAAAAAAGTAAACCAAGTTGCTCTTATCGCTGAGATAAACACTACTATTATCACAGCAAAACACAGCGCTTTACCAAATGGACCAGAGCCAGTATACTTGCTGTGAGAAAGAAAGATGTAAAATGAACACTGACACTGCATTGATTCCTAGCAACGCAATAGTAGTGCCTCAATGGTAGGCTACATATCTGGAAAGGTCTTGGGTCAACAAAAGACAGACAGAGTTTGGCAATGTGTTAAAATACTGACCTTCTCCATGGAAACAACAAATAAAGAAAAATAGAAAAGAGAAAGCAGAGGAACGGGAAAACGAGTAACGTTATTATGAGTCTTTAATATAAACATAGTGGAAATGTTTGCGAGGTCTATAAAGAGTTCACAAATTAAGACGTACTGTATTAAAAACCCTCTTCTCAGAAAGGTCTGTGCTACTATAATCTGATGAAGCAAAAGTAGTATAAATGATCAGACTCTTAGGCTGTTGGTGCATGTTAGAAACACATTCTCTCTCACTCCCTCCCTCCCTCTCTTTCTCTCTCTCGCGCTCGCTCTCTCTCAGCACATTAGGCATGTTACCGCCAGTTTTCTGGCACTAATCCTCTCCCTCTGTTAATTTCTCCATCTCATTAGTCAGCAACAGGACTCACTTCCACGGAGTCGTGCATCGTTTTGTCACACATTTTACAATGTTAGTGCTTTACAAGAGGCCTTCCCTCATAAGGCCTCTATCAGGAAATTACCATCAGGGGCTGTGTAAAACAGTAGAGTATTAAATGTAATTGACATTCACCATGTAATTATGAAATGATTAATAGCAAGTTTTCCAGTGGCTCATAGAAACGATTCATTTCATTTTTACTACTGTTTTAAAATAATATACCAAAGGACAGGAACACACTCTGTCCAGGGTGTATCCTGCCTTGATGCCCGATGATGCCTGGGATAGGCACAGGCTCCCCGTGACCCGAGGTAGTTTGGATAAGCGGTAGAAAATGAGTGAGTGAGAGTGAGAGAGGAGAGGAACACTACGTAATAACACATATGGGATTATTATGAGGCGCTTCACAACAAATTATTTCATTAGCTGATGCAACAAGTTGTACATGCAAAATACATTTGTGTAAACTCTTTGTTTTAAGTGAAAACCAACTATTAAAAATATATTTGTATATATTGTGTCATTAGTTCCAGTGAGTGCAAAACTTCATCCCCAGCATGTCATCTGTCTCACTCATCACTCTTACCTGTGTCTTGTTATGCCTTGTTTAAGTTACAGTCTTTCAGCTGTTCACCATCAAGCATGTGTAATATAGTGGGTACCAAAGTACATCGTATAATTTGCTTTTTTTTTCTCTCTCTTGCCTTGTAAGGTTTTTGTTATCGCAGACTTGGTTGTTTTGTTTGTACATGGCACAATAAATTATGTCTGCTTGCATCCAGCTATCTGGAATTCATGACAGAATGATTGACCCAACAATGAGTGCAGCAGATTTCTTCAACATCCAGCATGAGCTTCTGGAGAAGAACTGACTAATGTGTTAGCAACATGGTGAAAGGGAGACTGGATCAGTGCCAAACTGGAATGGCTTGAAGCCTGCGTCACCACAGGAAATTATTTGAGGGGGGAACTCCTGACCAAGCTAGAACCATGTCCCACCCTCTCTGCCACACCGAGGATGTTAGTCTGCCTCATTGCTTGGCTGATGATCTTCCTCTGCCCTGCTCTGCTTATCCTGTTAAATAAGTAATTTTACTATAGCTTATCCACAATAAGGTTCAGCATGTTGTGTGTTTTTTATTATAGTTACTGTAGAAGCTCAAATCAGCTCCAACCAGTCTTCTCTGACCTCTTTCATGAGAATCCCAGGAGATTAGCAGTTATACCCAAACCAGCCTGTCTGGCACCAACAACCACGCCGCGGTCAAACTCACTGAGATGACATTTATTCCCCATTATGATGTTTGATGTACAAATTAACTGAAACTATTGACCTATATCTCCATGACTATATGTGAATGTAGATCTCGATCCCTAATGAAGCCAGAGGTAGCAATGACAAAAACAAAAAGCTTCTCTAATATAACACGAGGAGAAATGTTTGGAAAAACCAGACACAAAAGGAATTCCCTTTTCGGACACCTGTCTATAGTATTAGGAAAGAAATCATTAGAAAATCATAAAAAAAATAAAAATAAAAAAATACACAAGACCGTGGCATTAGAAAAGAAGAAGAACTCTTTATTGTTGCCACACAAACATTACAGCACAGGGGATTTTTTTACTTCACATATCCCAGCTTTGGAAGTTGGGTTCAGAATGCAGCAATCATTAGAAAATCATTGGAATTATACTCCAGAGTGTGGCATTAGAAATATAGAAAATACAGGAGCCTATATATAAATGCGAGAGTATGTCTTATGTTCTCAGGTGACTGAACAATCTCAATGGAGTACAAGCCAAAAATGCATTTATATGGTGTGTCAACAGCCTGTGTATTCCTGTTACTGGCATATTAATGAGAAATCCATACATGAAATCTAATCACATCATTGCTTCTCAAACGGAGAACCACATCCCATAATAATGCCTTCGTTATAACTTTAGCCTTTCACCAAATTGCCTCACAATCTATCATAAATATAGATTTGGCACAAATATTGTGGCTCTCTGTGGTGAAACAGTTTGGGAACTAATTTCCTAGGCATCCAAGCAGCATGTGTGTTTGGACCGAATCCAGCTCAAGATATAAAAAGATGGTTGGTGTTTGAAACTAACTTCAAAACCCACACAGAATATTTGTTGGTTACAACCTGCTGCTACAGGCTCCATCCCAAATGACAGCCTAAATCCTACAACTTATTCACTGTCATCAATGTGTAACCCTTTGGTCTTGAGGGTATAAAAGAAAATAAGTGTCATTTCACACTCTAATGCTGGTGCAGATGCTTTCTATCGCTACAAGCAAGAAATAATTAGATGCAACAGCCAGTGATGCATCTAATGACCAGTGAAAACTTCCACTCAGAGATTTAATCATCATTCAAAAGTACTTCATTACTAGGAGTATATCTGATTTTTTTTTCTTCATCATTGGCATTAATGCAGCTCACAAATTCACAAACCTCTGCTTTTTAAAACTTTAACTGTTTCAGTCCCAAGTGGTTTTGGGAAAGAGACAGTTACTGAGTTTGATTTGATGCACACTTTGCTAAAAGGTGAATTAAGGGTGTAAGAAGGTGCTTGTGAGTATCCTAGAGAAGCCTAAAGCCAGAAATAATATATTTTAAAAAAATGAAATGAAGTATATGAAGATAGTAAGTTAGACATATGGGACAATACTGTCAAGCAATACCAGAGCAGTACAGTAGAACAGCATGTATTAATGTTCAAGGCAATCATTTCCTGGAATGATATAAAATCATTAATATAATATTTAATGTGAATATTTTTTTAATTATAGAATCATAAATCTTTATATTGTTGCATATTTGAGTCCATATGGACAGTGGATAGATATCGGACATGAAATCAGTAACACACTATGGGGCAGCCTGCTACAGGAAAATAATCAACAACAGGAAGGTGTATTATTGTCGAATAACATTCATTCATTCATTCATTCATTCATTCATCTTCTACCACTTATCCGAACTACCTCGGGTCACGGGGAGCCTGCGCCTATCTCAGGCGTCATCGGGCATCAAGGCAGGATACACCCTGGACGGAGCGCCAAACCATCGCAGGGCACACACACACACACACACACACACACACTCTCATTCACTCACGCACTCACACACTAGGGACAATTTTCCAGAGATGCCAATCAACCTACCATGCATGTCTTTGGACCGGGGGAGGAAACCGGAGTACCCGGAGGAAACCCCCGAGACACGGGGAGAACATGCAAACTCCACACACACAAGGTGGAGGCGGGAATCGAACCCCGACCCTGGAGGTGTGAGGCGAACGTGCTAACCACTAAGCCACCGTGCCCCCCCGTCGAATAACATCACATTCCAAATTTTATTATTTCTCTATTTACCACATTTTTATACTATTAAATTCTTATATTTATTAATGAATTATTACTTTTTTTATATCCTTTTTTGTGGTGCATTCAAAAAGCAAGATTCCCTTCATCACTAATATGATAGTTCTAAACTGTCATTCTTTCTGTCTTCACTTTCTTTTTATCTCTGGCTTGAAAATAATTTGAGAAAGAAAATGCACCAGTTGCACAAATTCTGACCAATCAGAATTTACAATTACTGGCAGTGATCTAATTCATTATAATAGATTATTACCATTACCATGGGTAGAGAAGTGAAAACTAATAACAGTAATGAGAGATGGGTATAAGAACTGTCTCGGAGTGCTAATCAGAGGTTGGACTCATTTCCTCGTCTGAAATGACTTTTCCAGCTGCGAACGGAATTCTGGACACATGCTGCTTTACCCAAATGAAAGACTTTGCATCGTTGATTGAATGAACATTGGAAGGTATCCTACTGAGGCATTTTCACCATGTTCTTGTCCACAGGGATAAGGATTGAGCAGCATGAATCATATCCAGCAAATTCACACACTAAGTTTTCCTACCTTATAACCGTTCATTTCAAATACATGTCATTTTATAACATGTAAAGGTTTCTGCTTTAGCATTGCATGTCTACTTTAAAGCAACAATTTCATTACAAACAACAATTATTTTCAATTTATCACAAAGCAGAAATATATAAATTCAGGGTATAAATGATCAAATTTAAATGGTAATGACAGTGTATACTTGAGCTTGCATGGACTCAACACGTTTGTGCAAAATATTACGATCCATTTTTGATGAAATCCATCAGCGGGTCATCTGATCACATGCTTCTAATAGAAGAAATCAGGCATGTGAATGAGCTGATCTTTTTTAAGAAGAAAATCACACATTTGCTTACATTTAAATAGCTTTTGTTGCTTTAATACCTTTGAAGAAATTATGTGCATTATACATATTATACAAGTTTAAAAGAAATGTTGTTAATGTGGTCTCAGACTGTTGGATTCCACTCTGTGGGCACATGAGGAGTACAAGTACACACATCCAATACACCATTAGATCACATGAACTGGATAGACATCAAATGAATGAAATCTGTTTATTTGACTGTGTCAGAAGGATTTTGAATAGAAAAATGCATGTACTATACCTCTATACCTCTATTTTAAAATGCAACACTGCACCTATACACATGCATCCAACTCCAAAAGAAATAAAAAAAAAACTCTATATATATACTGTATCTATTCAAAATCTAAAACAGAAGGCAAGAAGTAAAAAAAAAATTGTTGGAACTGTTTTGGATAACTGTGACACCTGGCAAAACCAAGATGTCAGAAGAAATGGGCAAAGACTTCCTATTAAATTTGGCATTGTTAGGCCAAAGATGTCAGGGAGAATATGCTGTGGGTGGGCTTCAGGGGCCGGCTTTTACAACAGAGAGAACTGAAAAGCTGCTCGAGGGGATATGAATGAGGTTTGAGTCATGGAAGTTTTCCAAGAATATTTACAGCATGTTCAGAGACAACGAGGCAAACTTTGAAACTTATTCTTACTTTTAAAGACCAATATCTTAACTAAGGAATAAAACACAACAGGGTGTGCTTTCAGAGAAAAATAATCAATGATAGAGTATTGTGTTGTGACATGAAGCAGAGCTTTTTGTCAGAAGCTGATAAATTTCCTAAACTAGCATGTCCCTAGAATTTTTTATTCCTCTTTGTTACATTCCTAGGGAAAGTGCAGAAACAATAACTTTTACTTTTTATGTACTGTAGGAAGTTGACTGGATATGAATGACAGTGACAGGATAAGTGGTAGAAATATTACTTCGAGGATCCACATAAGTAAAAAAAGTAAGTAAGTAACAGCTACTTGGGCAAACTCACTTTTGTGCCAAGGTTGCTTGTTTTAGCCTTTTAAAAAACATCTCTAGCACATCTACATGACTGGACCAGTCCACAGTATAAATTACATGGTCATCCAGATATGCTGAACATCTGCCAACACAATATTAACCAGAGATGGGGGACTCGAGTCATACTGTACGACTTGACTCAAGTCAGATTTAAGTCGCAAATTTGAGACTTGAGACTTGCTTGACAAATATTAAAAAAAGACTCGACTTGACATTGACTTGACATTCATGACTTGGGACTTGACTCAGACTTGAATTAATTGATTCAGAGATGGGGGACTCGACTTGACTCGAGTCAGACTTAAGTCGCAAATTTGAGACTTGTGACTTGCTTGACAAATATTAAAAAAGACTCGACTTGACTTTGACTTGACATTCATGACTTGAGACTTACTTGTGACTTGCACATGTGACTTACTCCCACCTCTGATATTAACTAATCGTGGAAAGGTAGAAGAAACATCCCAAAATATGCTACAAAACTTATGAATTATGCTTTCAACATCTGCCCACTGGTGATCAGGCAAATGACCTAGTAGGGAAAACAGATTGAGCAACATTTCAAAATTTGAAAGTCTACAAGAGATTCGTGGTGCGTGTAGCACTAACCCATCTGAATCCTCAAGAGTAGGTTTCGTACTGTTAGATGACACAGATACTACCCCAACAGAGGGTGCCTTATCATTGCACAAGTCCTTGGCTTCAGAACTAGAGATGTCTGCATGAGTATGATATGCTTGCAGCATATTGACATGACAGACACGGGTTTTGTGCTTACGGCCAGGAGTACAGACAATATAGTCAGTGTCACTAGGTTTTTCTTTCGCCATATAAGTTCTAGAGATCTTGGCAGACAAGGATGAACCAAAGACTGAAAGTAAAACCATTACTCTATTACCAGGTTGAAATGTCCTTGGAACTGTTTTCCTGTTATACCACTGCTTCATACGACACTGAGACACCCCTAGGGCTTCAGAGGCTAAAGTATAGGCTTTGTAAAGACACACAGATTTTGCTCACACAGTGAGATTTTAGAGGATCTCAAATGAAAAAAAAAAGTTCTGCAGGACTAAATCCAAGATATTCTGCAACAGCCAGACTTTGTTCTAGGCAGTTGACCAACCTAATCAATAAGGATACAATCAAATGGTTCCCCAAGTACAGGTACAGTATATGGGAAAGGGGAGCTGGTGGAATAACTTGTTTTGGCTTCCCAGTACACTGACAAAAAGTGACAGTATTTTGCAACAGCTTTCCTAAGAGCAGGCCAAAAGAAATGTAAGAATTTAAGAATTTGTGATGCCTAATTGACCTGACCAGGGATAATCATCGGCTACCTGAAGGTACAACGAACTGGAAGACACCATCCGAATCTGAGTCACTGCGATACCGCTTGCATATTAGGACATCTTATTCTACAAATTAGGCTAGGGTCAGCCTTCTGAGCCTCAATAAGCTGATCAGTCTTAGTAACTTGTAATTTGTAGCTAGCTCAAAATTTTTTAAATAATTTTACTATTTTGCCCCGAAGTCCCCAATTCTGTTGAAAAAGGAAGGGGGGGGACTCAGCAGGCTCTGCTGCACCTTCTGTAAGGAAAGAATCAGAAAAGTCTACCACATCTTCTAAATGTGAGCCTTAGCATGAGCCTTAGCATGAGCCTTAGCATGAGCGTTAGAATTCTGAACCAACTAATAAGCATAAGTCAATGTCCTTACATCAAATGTAGGAATGGAGGTGACCAAGCAAGCAGAACACATCCTTGGGACAGGTCTTGTTAGACGGTACAGGTGGAGAGGAGAGCGCTGGAGACACACAAAATGTCTGCACTTTATCTTTGGTTATGGAAATCAACTAAATTTAATTCTGGATAGATTTTGCTAAATTTTAATTAAAAACTGCAACCCTGTCATTATTAAGCTTTTGTAACCAGGATAAAAACACAGTGAGATTAAATCTTCTCTTCCTCTAAAATTGGTTATTTATTAAGCATGGAGCACCCAGCACTTGTCTCGTTGTTTCGATGCTTCACATATTAGATGAGGTGCACACACACATTCAAAGCACACACATAGGGTAAGTGTGGCATGGGCGTGGCGGCCTGTGCTTTGTACTGGGCTGGTTCCATGATACACGCCATGCTTTTTTAATGCATTATACACTAGTTGACATAAACATATCATGAGTATAACAATGAAAGCAGCCATATTTATTAAAAAAAAATAAATCACACACACAAAGACAGAGTAAGCATGGCATGTGTGGGATGGCTGGGGATGGGTATGGATTTTGGGACTGTGGGCCCCGCAGCACCTCACCTTGATAGCCCGTTGCAATATGACGCGGGCGGGGTCTATCCTATGCCATGGCCATGAGGGGTATCAGAAGCAGCTTTATAATACCTTATCATTAACAGCTGTATCAATATTATTATTATTATTATTATTATTCATTCATTCATTCATTCATCTTCTACCGCTTATCCGAACTACCTCGGGTCACGGGGAGCCTGTGCCTATCTCAGGCGTCATCGGGCATCAAGGCAGGATACACCCTGGACGGAGTGCCAACCCATCGCAGGGCACACACACACACTCATTCACTCACGCAAACACACACTAGGGACAATTTTCCAGAGATGCCAATCAACCTACCATGCATGTCTTTGGACCGGGGGAGGAAACCGGAGTACCCGGAGGAAACCCCCAAGGCACGGGGAGAACATGCAAACTCCACACACACAAGGTGGAGGCGGGAATCGAACCCCGACCCTGGAGGTGTGAGGCGAACGTGCTAACCACTAAGCCACCGTGCCCCCTATTATTATTATTATTATTATTATTATTATTATTATTATTATTATTATTATTATTATTATTATTATTAATATTAATACTACTGCTAATTGTCAGGACTCAGCCAGGACTTTGGCCACGTGCATTTGTTTATGTTCCTCGTCACGTGTCTGCCCCGCCTTTGTCTGCTCCTCCCGTTTCCACACACCTGTTTCCCATTATTATCATTGCCTATTTAATTGTGCCACGTTGCCTTGTGCAGTACGGAATCTACTGTTGTTTTGTCCTGTTGTCCTGTCTCTAGTCCGTGTTATGTTTCGTGTCTTTTTGTTATTAAACCCCGTTTATTTTTGCCATCCTGCATTTGGGTCTGTTTTATCCCGTGCCCGTGACACTAATACTATTATTACTACTACTACTACTACTACTATTATTATTATTATTATTATTATTATTATTATTATTATTATTATTAATAATAATAATAATAAAATTGCTATTACTATTGCTATTGTCACCTTCCTCATACCCCATTTTCCTTTTTTTGTGTGATACTATTATTATCTTCATCATTATTATTGTTATTAAAATTATTATTATTATTATTATTTTATTTATCCATCCATCCATCCATCCATCCATCCATCCATCCATCCATCCATCCATCTTTTACTGCTTATCTGGGGCCGGGTCGCGGGGTGCAGCAGTCTAAGCAGGGATGCCCAAACTTCCCTCTCCCCAGACACTTCCTCCAGCTCTTCCGGGGGAATACAGAGGCGTTCCCAGGCCAGCCGAGAGACATAGTTCCTCCAGCGTGTCCTAGGTCTTCCCCGGGGCCTCCTCAAGGTTGGACATGCCCGGAACACCTCTCCAGGGAGGCGTCCAGGAGGCATCCGGAACAGATGCCCAAGCCAGTGGAGCAGTGGCTCTACTCTGAGCTCCTCCCGAGTGACCGAGCTCCTCACCCTGTCTCTAAGGGAGCGCTCAGCCAGAAATGAGGAAACTCATTTACGGTCGCCTGTATCCGGGATCTTGTCCTTTCGGTCATGACTCAAAGCTCATGACCATAGGTGAGGGTAGGAATGTAGATCGACTGGTAAATAGAGAGCTTCGCCTTGCAGCTCAGCTCTTTCTTCACCACAACAGACCGGTATATCAACCGCATCACTGCAGAGGATACACCGATCCGCCTGTCGATCTCCTGCTCCATCCTTCCCTCACTCGTGAACAAGACCCCAAGATACTTAAACTCCTCCACTTGAGGCAGGAGCTCTCCACCAACCTGAAGGGGACAAGCCACCCTTTTCCAGCTGAGAACCATGGCCTCGGACTTGGAGGTGCTGATTCTCATCCCCGCCACTTCACACTCGGCTGCAGACTGTCCCAGTGCACGCTGAAGGTCCTGATTTGATTGAACCAACAGGACAACATCATCAGCAAAAAGCAGGGATGGCATAGACCTTTCCCGGGAGGCTGAGGAGTGTGATCCCCTGTAGTTGGAACACACCCTCCGGTCCCCCTTCTTAAACAGAGGGACCACCACCCCAGTCTGCTAGTCCAGAGGCACTGTCCTCAGCCGCCACGCGATGTTGCAGAAGCGTGTCAACCAAGACAGCCCCACAACATCCAGAGACTTGAGGTACTCAGGGCGGCTCTCATCCACCCCAGTGCCTTGCCACCGAGGAGCTTCTCAACTACCTCAGTGACCTCAGCTTGGGGGATCGACGAGTCCACAGGCTCGATAGGACTCCTTCTTCAGCTTGACGTCATCCCTTACTTCCGGGGTCCATCACCGGGTTCGGGGATTGCTGCCATGACAAGCACCGGAGACCTTACGGCCACAGCTCCGAGCGGCCGCATCGACAATGGAGGTGGAGAACATGGTCCACTCGGACTCAATGTCTCCAACCTCCCTTGGGATCTGGTTGAAGCTCTGCCGAAGGTGGGAGTCTCCGGTCAGAGAGATATTTTATTTATTTATTTATATATGTATATATATATATATATACACACTTTATTTATATATTTCCACTCCCACACCCAGTTACACTTACAATTACACACACATACCCAAATCGTACTGGCTGTTATGTATGTTTTGTTCTTTCTTTTCTGTAAATATTTTAATTGTCTGTTTGCATAATAAAAAAGTTAAAAAAAAAATTTTTAAAAACATGGGGCAGCATTATTCAAGATGATGAGCTTTTATTAGCATTTGTTGCAGTTCCACATTTTGACCACTAGTTCAATTCAGTGAAATAGTTCAATTCAAGTTCATTTTATTTGCATAGCTATTTTAGCAAGGGACATTGTCTCAAAGCAGCTTTACAGAAATATAAAACTTTAGAATAGAAACAACAACATTTAAAATTAAATTAAATGAACAAGCCTGTGGCAACAGTGGAAAGGAAAACCTCCTTGAGACAATATGAGGAACAAACCTTGAGAGGAACCAGATTCAAAAGGGAATCCTCATCTGGGTGACACCAGAGAGCGTTATATAAATAATGTCCTTTCTTTAAGTCTAATAATAATGCTCATCTAGAAAGGTGACAGAATTATTGGTCATTTCTTTCAAATTGGTGCACCTTGCATGTCCCACCTATGACTACGGAAAAGGTTCACATAAAAAATATAGTTTGGAAGCAAAAGACATAACTCCCAGAAGCCAGTGTGTCCCACGTCCTTTCCTCTTCAGTGAACTGACATTAGCGCCAGTCGAATTTTATTCCCATTTGTTCTTGTGCTGTATTCGCTGAGAAAGCAGAAGGCTTTCAGGTGTCTCTTGTATCACTGAATCAAATCGTTAATGCTAGAAAACCGTAGAAATCGGTGCCTCTGTATTTAACTCAGAATGTCCCGTTTTTGTGGGTATGTATATATATATATATTGTGACGGCGGCACGTGCACCACCGCACACACACGGAGGAAAAACCGCTCTTCGCCCACGGCATCGGCAACCCGGAAGCGGGAGAGTGGAACAGGCGGTGGTTCAGCACCCTGGCCAGCGGCACTAACCGCGAGCCCCCGATCTCCAGCACCTTGGTCAGCACCGCGGCAAGTGAGAGAGGGGCGGAGCGGCCGAAACTCCCGCCGAAAATCCCGGACCAATCAGGAGCGCCGCTGGAGCATTCACCCTCCAGGAGGAAAGCACAGCAGGAAGCAAGGCTCAGCGACTGAAGAAAGGAAAGGGGGGCGTGCTAAATGGAACTAATGTTGGTTATCTTTTCTTCCCTTTTTTTTCCAGAGACATCCAACTGACCTGGGACTCCACGTTGCTGGCTGAGCCTTGCTAATATCCTGGGAGGGCCGCTGTATTATTCTCCTGCCGTCCTCCTCTTGCTACCGGGTTGTGGAGCCTGGTTCTCTGCCCAACCGCCCCTACAGGAAGGACTCAGTTTTCTGCCTTCCAAAGTTCTGGTTTTTTGCTTTAAGTGAGTGAGGAAATAAATACCTCATTTCTTGTTATCTCTCACACCGCCTCTGTGCCCTTTTTTTTTTCCCGTGTCCCATCTCTCGAAGAGCCCTACACTGGTGGAGAATGCGGGCATCGATCCCGCCACCTCTCGCATGCCAGTCTCCATCAGCACGAAGTCACCCAGGAGCTGGCCAAGAGTGTCAAGAAGGCCACAGAGGAGCTATTGGAACTTCGGCGGGGGCCCCCCGCCGCATCAATTCCCCTCCCTGATCCCGGCCATGACGCTCTGCGCAGGCTCACAAAACTCGGCGCCGGAGACGATGTGGAGGCGTTCCTGGATACCTTCGAGCGCACCGCAGACCGGGAGGGTTGGCCCAAGCGAGACTGGGCCGATGCCCTAGCCCCATTGCTCAGTGGAGATGCCCAATTGGCGTATTACGCGTTGGATCCAGGAAACGCTCGAGACTATGAAACGGTGAAAGAGGAAATTCTTGTCCGCTGTGGTCGATCCCATGTCACGGCAGCCGGAGATTTCCATAGGTGGCGGTATGATCCAACTAGCAATCCTCGCCCCCAGATGGATGAACTGCTGCGTATCACCCGGCGCTGGTTGCAGAGTGATCGACTAACGGCCAAAGAGGTCACGGAAAGAGTGGCCATGGACCGGTTCCTACGAGCGCTGCCGGCCGAAGAGCGGAAGGCTGTTGGGCTGAAGGGCCCAGAGGACACCAAGGACCTTCTGAACACCCTGGAACATGCCAAGGCCACCCTAGAAATGGGTCGGGATGCTCGAAGAGACTTCCAGGCCAGCGCCCGCCACCCCCAGCCCCGACAACAGCCAGTGTCCGAACGGATCTGGGAGAGGAGACCTCTGGATAGCCGCCCCACCCTGGGACCGGTTGATGAGCCTATGCCCACCGACCCGGACCTCAGAGCCCCAACTCAGGCCCCCAAACAATGGCTCGCGAGTTGTGGCCTACACACCCCCACCATTCCAAAGGGGGCCCGCCTTACCGTGGAGGTAAATGGCCGCCCGGTGTCGGCGCTCCTGGATTCGGGGAGTACAGTCACGCTGGCCCGGCCCACTGTACTCCCTGCCCCCATAAAGTCGGTGGGGACTCTCGCGGTCTCGTGTGTCCATGGCGATGCCCGTTCTGTCCCTACCGCACAGGTCAAGATCCGTAGCAAAGCAGGAGAGTGGCCACTCCTCATCGGACTTATCCCAGATCTCCCGGTCCCCCTCCTACTGGGACACGACTGGCCGGGGTTTGCTGCCGCCCTGAAGGCCACTGCCAAGGGTGGGCTGGAACAGAAGCAGAAGGGCCGGGACCGCCGGGCGTGCATGGCTCGGGGTGACAGAGACGCCAGCGACTCCTCTCCAGGTGAGCCCCAGCCGCAGGTTAACCCTATTTCTTCACTGTTTCAACAGGCCACCCAGGAGAGAGGTTTTGGAAAAGAGCAGAAGGAGGATGACCGGCTGAAGCACTGCTGGGGTCAGGTCCTGCAGGTGGAGGGAGTCAACACCAACCCTGCCCGGCCACTTCCCCCCTCGTACTTCCTGGTGAGGAATGGGCTACTTTATTTTCACACCGATAGGAGAGGAGAACCTTGCGACCTACTGGTGGTGCCACGCCAACGTACCCCGCCTCTGCTCCACCTAGCCCACACTCACCCCTTGGGGGGCCATCTGGGACCCAAGAACACACTAGAGAAACTGCGGGACCGATTCACCTGGCCGGGCATGAACGCCGAGGTCCTGGGCTTTTGCAGGGCCTGCGCCACGTGCCAGCGGACCTCTCCCCTGAAACCAGCTCCGGCCCCCCTTATTCCCCTTCCTATCATTGGCGTCCCCTTTGAGAGGCTTGGCATGGACCTCATCGGGCCGCTACCAAAGTCTGCCCGGGGCCATGAGTACATTCTGGTGATGGTGGACTACGCCACCCGCTACCCCGAGGCGGTCCCGCTTCGGAAGGCCACCTCACAGAGCGTGGCCAGAGAACTGCTCCTGCTCTTCAGCCGAGTCGGGATCCCTAAAGACATCCTCAGCGACCAAGGTACGCCCTTTATGTCTAAACTAATGATGGATCTGTGTCGGCTCTTGCAGCTCAAACACCTGAGGACGTCTGTCTACCACCCCCAGACAGATGGCTTGGTGGAACGTTTTAACCAGACCCTGAAACGTATGCTACGGAAGGTGGTAGACCAGGAAGGACGGAATTGGGACCTCCTCCTTCCATACGTCCTCTTTGCAATCCGGGAAACACCCCAGGCGTCCACAGGCTTCACCCCTTTCGAGCTCCTGTTTGGGCGGCGGCCGCGGGGCATGCTGGATGTTGCCCGGGAGGCCTGGGAGGAGCAACCCTCCCCCTTCCGCTCCGTCATCGAATTCGTCCAGGACATGCAGACCCGTATCGAGCGTGTGGGGCCCATCGTGAAGGAGCACCTTGAGGAGGCCCAACGAGCACAACAGAGGACATACAATCGGCCCGCCCAGGCGAGGGAACTTCGCCCTGGGGACCAAGTAATGCTCCTCATTCCCAGTGCCGCCTGTAAGTTCCTGGCAAAGTGGCAGGGCCCGTACACTGTCCTCGAAAAGGTGGGACCGGTGAACTATCGGCTGCAACAGCCAGGTAAGCGTGCAGACACCAAACTATATCACATCAACCTTTTAAAAAAATGGATTCCCCCGCCGGCTGTGGTGTCTGCGTTTGCCTCCCTTCACACAGCTCCCCAAGAACGGGCCCTAGTGCGGAGGGGAGAGGATCTCACACCAGCCCAGCAGCACGACCTCACAGAGCTCCTGGACCAGTTTGCGGATGTCTTCTCATCCCAGCCAGGACGCACGGCACTGGTACATCACGAGATCAGGACCCCTCCTGGGATGGTGGTTCGACTGCGACCATATAGGGTCCCAGAAGCTCGACGCCAGGCTATTGAAGAGGAAGTAGAACGCATGCTGAAAGAGGGGATTATCGAGGAATCTGCCAGCCCCTGGTCCAGCCCCATCGTGCTGGTGCCTAAACCAGATGGGTCCATCCGCCTCTGCAACGACTTCCGGAGGCTCAACCAGATTTCAGACTTCGACAGCTATCCCCTCCCCCGAGTTGATGATCTGGTGGAGCGGCTGGGGAAGGCCCGGTTTATTTCCACCCTTGACCTGACAAAGGGCTATTGGCAAGTCACCCTGGCGCCAGAGGCGAAGCCAAAGACCGCCTTCAGCACCGCCCATGGCCACTGGCAGTACCGGGTCCTTCCGTTCGGCCTACATGGGGCCCCGGCCACTTTCCAGCGCCTCATGGACATCGTCCTCCGACCCCTCCGCGCCTTCGCTGCTGCCTACCTGGACAATGTAGTAATCCATTCCTCCACCTGGTCCGATCACCTATTCCACCTGGGGGAGGTTCTGGGGGCCCTCCGAACAGCTGGTCTTACGGCAAACCCCCACAAGTGCCACCTGGGCCTGTCCGAGGCCCAGTACCTGGGATACTGCATCGGCCGGGGACTCCTAAAGCCCCAGGAGAAGAAGGTCCAGGCCGTGAGAGAGTACCCTCGACCCACGTCAAAGAAACAGGTACGGGCCTTTTTAGGATTAGCGGGCTATTATAGACGCTTTGTGCCTAACTTCTCCTCTCTAGCTGCCCCTCTTTCAGACCTCACCAAGAAAGGCCAGCCGGACCGGGTGCACTGGACGGACGGCACAGAACAGGCGTTCCGCCAGCTCAAGGAGGCCCTCACCACCCAGCCAGTACTACGGAACCCCGATTTTGGTCGCCCCTTTTCGCTGCAGACGGATGCGTCTGAAACAGGGCTGGGAGCCGTCCTGTCACAGGAGTTCGAGGGAGAAGAACACCCGGTCCTCTTTATCTCACGGAAGTTGACCCCCGCTGAGAGAAACTACGCTGCAGTGGAACGAGAAGCCCTGGCCATCAAGTGGGCTGTGGAGGATCTCCGGTACTACCTGGCAGGGCGACACTTCACCCTGGTGACAGACCATGCCCCTCTACTCTGGATGGCCAAGGCGAAGGACACCAATGCCAGGGTAACGAGATGGTTCTTATCTTTACAAGATTTCTCGTTCCAGGTCATACACCGAGCCGGGAGCCGGCACGGGAACGCCGATGGCCTCTCGCGGCGCTATGCTCTCTGGGGATGGTTACTACCAGGTGGGGGCTCAGAGCAAAGGGGGGGGACCTGTGACGGCGGCACGTGCACCACCGCACACACACGGAGGAAAAACCGCTCTTCGCCCACGGCATCGGCAACCCGGAAGCGGGAGAGTGGAACAGGCGGTGGTTCAGCACCCTGGCCAGCGGCACTAACCGCGAGCCCCCGATCTCCAGCACCTTGGTCAGCACCGCGGCAAGTGAGAGAGGGGCGGAGCGGCCGAAACTCCCGCCGAAAATCCCGGACCAATCAGGAGCGCCGCTGGAGCATTCACCCTCCAGGAGGAAAGCACAGCAGGAAGCAAGGCTCAGCGACTGAAGAAAGGAAAGGGGGGCGTGCTAAATGGAACTAATGTTGGTTATCTTTTCTTCCCTTTTTTTTCCAGAGACATCCAACTGACCTGGGACTCCACGTTGCTGGCTGAGCCTTGCTAATATCCTGGGAGGGCCGCTGTATTATTCTCCTGCCGTCCTCCTCTTGCTACCGGGTTGTGGAGCCTGGTTCTCTGCCCAACCGCCCCTACAGGAAGGACTCAGTTTTCTGCCTTCCAAAGTTCTGGTTTTTTGCTTTAAGTGAGTGAGGAAATAAATACCTCATTTCTTGTTATCTCTCACACCGCCTCTGTGCCCTTTTTTTTTTCCCGTGTCCCATCTCTCGAAGAGCCCTACAATATATATATATATATATATATATATATATATATATATATATATATATATATATATATATATATATATATATATATTTTTGAATGCGAGTTAACCAGACTTTCTTTCTCATTCCTTGCACACTCGTATACTTTCACTCAGAAAGATAAATCACTCTCTGACATTTAATAAAACTTTATGACACAGAATATTAAAATTTAATTTGCAGCTGGCACCACCGCTAGCGCACTTAACACAGGTGGAAGTCTTTTTTAAAGAGCCGGGCTTGAATTGCTAAAGAGTGTATGAAGGTTAATTTCATTTAACATCAAAGAACCTTGACAACATGGTGCACCTTGTATCTCTTAGTTACTTTCAATTCACCGCCACACAAAAGCTGGATGGAGCACAAAATCTAATTTATTTATTTCTTCTACTTTCTGGCACCCTTTCATTGTCAAGATGAAGTGCATTTTCCTGTATCTCAGTCTTAATTTGGCTGACTGAATGAAAGCAAATTTGGGATCGATTAATTCTGGGCAATGGGTGGAGAGCAGATTGATTGTCTTCTTTGGGCCCATTTGTAGCACATTGAAGCAATCAGAAATATCATGATCTTTTTTTTTTTTTTTTACTATTGTCTGCCACTGAAGGATGGAACATGCCTCCAAGATTTTCCCTCAAACGTGTCAACGTGTCTGTGTGGTGGCTGAGAAAAAGCAGCATGGGTGTTAAAACATCTACAGAGTCCAGATAAATCTGTCTCAGTCTCAGCAAGACAATATCCTGCACTGTTAATTAGCATGTTGTGAGAAAAAGAGAGAAAGAGAGAGAGAGAGAGAGAGAGAGAGAGAGAGAGAGAGAGAGAGAGAGAGAGAGGTTAAGGGCAATGGTCCAAACTCCAAAAATCCCACAAGGCTTCGATTAACCCCTAGGGCATGTATCCGGGCTCGCTGACGGAATAGCAATCTGCAGCATGCACTAAGATTTAGACTAATTACATTTGAGAAAGAGTTGCATGGGAAAAATGAGTTAATCTGAGACTGATGTGTACCATCAGGAAGAAAGATAAGCCACATAAAAAAATCCCTAATCTTTAATACCTTAGTTTATAGTAAGGTGATGGAGTACATCCCTGTGCACATCTGGAGAGAAATCTGATGCCTGCAGATGTATTTGTACATTTGACCAATACGACATCTAAATGAGTTTCATGGAGGGAATTTGTATTTTTCTGGATACACAAACCTATAGCTAGTCAATGAAAAAGTGTAAATTACAAGCTCTGGACCGTAACAACAGTTCTTTTCAGGAAGCAAGGGGTGAGGCAAAGCAGATCAGTTTAGAGCCACAACACACAAACACACACACACACACACATCTAAACCAAAAATTGAACCTAACCTTATCTTTTTTCCAAGTATAAGCTATTTTTATTAAACAATAATAATAATAATAATAATAATAATAATAATAATAATAATGTAGACCAGATGTTTTGAGGACATTTGAAAATACTCTACAAAGGACACACACGATAATAGAGAACTCGTATGAAGTGCTGGTTTAGAAAAGCTTATTTAAAGGTTCTTCTGAATTATTAATGTAGGACGAGCCACTGACAAACACATAAGTAGGTGTGTGTGTGTGTGTGTGTGTGTGTGTGTGTGTGTGTGTGTGTGTGTGTGTGTGTGTATGTGTGAGTGAGTGAGTGAGAAAGAGAGAGAGAGTTAATGTGTTGATACCCTGAGGAAAACACTCACCTAAGATTTGTCCGATATTACCTAAGATATCCTACTAAAGAAATGATAAGGTGAACAAGAAGATGTTGTTGATGACAGGATGATCACAAGGACAGAGAGGACTAAACAAATGTGGTTGGATTATTTATACAAAAAAATGTCTGGAAAAAACTGCACAGCACCACATAGAAAATACAACTATGAAGCTATTTAGGTGACATAGTGGTTCGTTATTACTAAGGTGAAGTCATGAAGTAATAAACTGAGGCCAGAATGTAATATTTCAAAATCATAAACTAAGCAACTCATGTCCACAATTTATTATATTATATTCAGGATCTCCCAACACAATGATGGGAACATCGTATTTAATACTTAAATGAATTGTATATCCAAGTCTTAGCATAAGTGACTCCATTATGACAAAATAAACTAAAGTGTAATAATGTCAGTTAAAAATATAGCCAGCACATTTACTTTGAACCGCAAAATAGATCTAACGCTAGATGCTAATATTATCTTGTGGCCTTAATATGTTAACTTCTTGCACAATAAACACTTTAGTGGCTCTGTAATTAATGTAATTAGTGGTTTAATTAATGGATTTTTGTATTTGAAGACTTCCACACGGCTACAAAAATGGACAGAGGAACTAAACAACCAGCCAACCATCTAAGAATGTCATGAATGTAAAGATCCAATCAAGCAACCATCCAACCCTGTAATCCATCCATCCATCCATCCATCCTAACACCACTGTCAGTGCAAGCATCCATTCAAGAACCCATCTATACATCAAGCATATATACCATGCAAGCATCCATTTAAGAAACTATCAATCAAGCTATTTATCCATTAATTTATTTAAGCTGCTATCAATACGAGAATCAATCCTCATGAAAGCATCTATACTGTACATTCTTTCCATCCATCCATCATTCATCCATCCATCTTAGACTATTACCAGTGAAAGTATCCATCCATCCATCCCTCCATCCTTTCCACCATCCTTCCCTCCATCAGTTCATCAGAATTCCATCCAAGCATACAGCCAAATAAAACTACTACTGTATGAATGTAAACATCCATCCATCCATCTTAAACTATTATTAGTGAAAGTATTTATCTATCCATCCATTCCTCCATCCTTCTATCCATCCTTCCCTCTATCATTCGTTCATTCATTCATTCATTTTCTACCGCTTATCCGAACTATTCTCGGGTCACGGGGAGCCTGTGCCTATCTCAGGCGTCATCGGGCATCAAGGCAGGATACACCCTGGACGGAGTGCCAACCCATCGCAGGGCACACACACACACTCTCATTCACTCACGCAATCACACACTACGGACAATTTTCCAGAGATGTCAATCAACCTACCATGCATGTCTTTGGACCAGGGGAGGAAACCGCAGTACCCGGAGGAAACCTCCGAGGCACGGGGAGAACATGCAAACTCCACACACACAAGGCGGAGGTGGGAATCGAACCCCCAACCCTGGAGGTGTGAGGCAAATGTTTCCCTCTATCAGTTCATCAGAATTCTATCCAAGCAGACAGCCAAATAAAACTACTATGAATGTAAACATCAATCCAAACATCCATCCAGAAAAAAAGCAGCAGGTGAGAAATACCTTCCACCAATGAAATCACTCAACTAGCTTGATCAAGCAATCCATCAACCGATCTTTATTTCTATCTTAATTCTTTTAAATATTCAGCTTGGTATCCGTTCTCCCTCATCTCCTCCAGCAATTCTGGACACATCTTTGAAGTTTAGTCTTAAATATCTATCCACCTTGAAAGATGGTGATAATATTGCCTCACATCAGTTTTTGGTAATAATAGGCCATTAGGAGAATACACATTAAACTACAAATTAAGAAAATTGTACTAAAGCAAAGAAATGAAGTACAATTATGTGTTTTCTATCCCTTTTCCCCCTCCACATTTCCTCATAGCCACAATAATGCAATAGTTATTGCAACAGTAATTCATTAGGAGGTTTTAGAGTGATTCTTAAGGCCAATAACATTAATTGCATCAGCTGAGCACTTCCATCTCTCATGAAGCTATCAAGATTTCCCAAGTACACACAAACATCTGCTCAACCATTACAAAAATGATTGCTTTCACAGTGTCCTCAATATGCAGATACAAATCAGCATCAGTTCCTTCAGTAGTGAGGGTTTGTCTTTTCTGTATGATGGTGCACTTCTGTCATGTAATGTTGCATTATTTATATTATATGAAGGGATGGAAATGAAGTTTTCCATCAAAACTGGTTGGAAAAAATAGTCAGATTTACAAAAGATGTTATAAGTATATTTTGTGCATAATTTACTCATAATAGTTCATTCTCAACACCACATCTACTAAAACTCTACTGGCAAAGCAAGCATCCATTTGAGCAAGCACATATCCATCGACTCACCAATCTATCTAAGTATCCATGTATAATAAAGCATCTATTAGTCTATCCACCCATCTAATACTATTAGAGATGTAAGCATCCACAGAACCATTCTGAGATCTGATCTAAAAATATCATTTAGAGAGCAGTGTGTGACCTTCTGTGTCCCTGAACCACTAGTTTGGTAAAAAAAAAAACATTTAATGCATTGTCTTCAATTCAGAGTGAAGAGGTGTTCAGTGCCTATGACCTTGTGAACCTGAGTTCAGGACAGAAGCGAAAGATGCCCAGGTTGGGACTTGCATGCTTTATTAAAATCCATGTATCCACAATCTATTCTCAATGCAAGCATCCATTCAAACAACCTTTCTTCTATCCGTCTGGATGGAGTGCCAACCCATCCCAGGGCACACACACACTCTCATTCACTCACGCACTCACACACTACGGACAATTTTTCAGAGATGCCAATCAACCTACCATGCATGTCTTTGGACCGGGGGAGGAAACCGGAGTACCCGGAGGAAACCCCGAGGCACGGGGAGAACATGCAAACTCCACACACAAGGCGGAGGTGGGAATCGAACCCCCAACCCTGGAGGTGCGAGGCGAACGTGCTAACCACTAAGCTAATCACTTACAATATATAATTATTTATATACACTGACATACTCTAATATTCACTAAACCAAACTATTGTTTGTGCATTTTCCTTTAACTGACCGTGACCTGTCCACTATTTATGAGTTATATTTCATGATGAGTTATATTTAATGTTTTTTGCTGATGCTACCCTTCATTTAAGGGTCTATATTCAGTCTAAGGATAAATCCATACATCTATTCTGCTATGTAACAATCTATCATCACTGAAAAAAACCATTCAAGTAAGTATCCATCTATCCATCCATCCATCCATCCAAGACTCTGTTAACAAGGCAGGCATCCATCCAGCAATGCTTCAATCCATCTAAGCATCCATCCATGTTAGAGCATATAAGATTCTATTATCAGTGAAAGTCAATCAATCAATTTGGCTCCTGCAATGGGTGTCCCATCCCTGTGCGTTGAGCCGACCAGATGAACCGACCAGGGTAGGTTCCAGACAAACAAAGACCCAGCTTGTCGGTACGCTGTGAGGTGGCGGCCCCACCAACCGACTATCCTGCGTAGGGCTAACAACCCACCCAGGAGAAACCTCTTTTGTTACGAAACCGATCAGTGAAAGTACCCATCCATTTCTCAGTTCATTCCAGCATCTGGCCACCAAGACTATTAGCAATGTAAGCATCCAAACATCTATTCATTTATTCATGTATCCATTTATCCATTGTTTTGTCCATTCATCAATTCATCAGCAGAAAATGGTAGCGGGTGAGAAAGAACTTGTGCCAATAAATCAAATGAATTAATTTGAGTGCACAGGTGGACCCAGAACAATTCGATCAGAAAGAAATGTTTAGAGTGGAGTCTGTGTGCCCTTCTGTGTCCCCGAACCACTAGTTTGGTAATAAATGGACATTTAATGCATTATGTTAAGTACACAGTGAAGAGGTTCTCAGTGACTTTGACCTTGAGAGCCTGAGCTCAGGGACAGTTTGGAAATTAATGAGACTGAAGGCTCCTGTCAGCTGCTGTGACTGACTATAAACTCATCTGTTCATAAGTGAACCCTGGCACTGCCAGTTGGCTCGTTCTGCCAGCACTCTGTCTGTAACAACTATCCATATATAGCATGCCTCAAACTCTGCAGAACAAATGAATCATGTGACCTGAGGTAGGTGTTTGGACCCTTGTTTCCAAAACGTGCTCTCGTCCAAATGAAAAGACTAAGCACTTTATCCCGGTCATGGCCATGGGGGATCTGGAGTCAAAGGTGTCACAAAACAGGTATGCACAAACACAGGAAGTAAGGCAGACAACAAAGAATGAAATTATAAAATGTCAGTGAGGGTTCCCTCTGGTGGTCTGGGGGTATTGTACATAGTGACCCTGATAGCAGGAAAACACCATGGATGGGTTACCAGTGCCTTGCAATTTACAATTCACAATTTAAATTAATGCCCACTTTTACATTTATACTTACAGCATTTGGCAGATGCTATTATACAGAGAAACGTACATTTCACATACAATTGTCGATTAAGGACTTCACCTTGGTGGTGCAGGGATTTGTACACATAACCTTCTGATCAGAAGCTCAACACCTTATTCATTTAGTCACCACCATCAACTTCCAGTATGTTTTTGGATAATTGTGAGTTAACTGTAAGAGAAACCAGAGTTAACCGACAAGGAATCCCATAACCAGTATCACACACTGCACCCTTCTTAAGACATTAAATTAACTTAGCTATGACATGCATTTATAAGCCAAAGCCCTCTCCTATTTATGTATGTCAAACAAAAGTACAGATATCATATAAAGTACTGGGGGTAGTTTAGCACAAGGCTAGTATAGCACCAAGAAATACTGTACACTTGTGTAACCTTTGGTACTACTTGTTATATTGACAATACTTGTGTGTTGTTTTTTTTACCAATTTCACCAAGATCTGCAAAAAGCACAAAAAACTCTGCAAGGTTGAACTTTTATCATGTCTCAACTATACAGTGCTTTGGATAAAAGCATCAGCCAAATGTGATAAATAAAGCATTGACTTTCAGCAGTTTGGTTCATTTTATCTGGCTACAGGGATGAATGCCTGTAGATATGTGCAATACATTATTCAATAAGGAAATTGATAATGTTACAAAGAGAAGGTGAACTATACTGTAAGGTTTTTTTATTGTTGTTTTGCATGAGTTTTTTACTTTCGTCCAGGCAGGCACAAGTGATAAGATATTAAGACTGAGGAACAAACAAAGACTCCGATCATTTACACGAATGTAAAGTATTCACTCATTCAAGCTCACTAAGTGGCTGGTCAAGGTCACAGTGCTGTAAATTAGTCAACTAATACTTATTCTACTCCCTTGTACTTTGAGGGGAAAACATTAACTAAATGTGTTAGGAAACTCAAACAAAAATAAAACTGAATTTAAAAAATCTAAATTCCTGCATACACACCTCTTACATATATACACATATACACATCTGAGATTGAGGAACTGTCAGTGTTGGCATTTCTACCTCTTTTTTGTTTGTCTTATTTTGT
Source organism: Tachysurus vachellii (assembly GCF_030014155.1). Lineage (NCBI taxonomy): Eukaryota > Metazoa > Chordata > Actinopteri > Siluriformes > Bagridae > Tachysurus > Tachysurus vachellii. The sequence goes on from NC_083465.1 coordinate 23,118,943, forward strand.
TTTTCAGTATTTTTTACATTGTTTCTTGAGTCAGGTATTGTTTATATGAAAAAAATAAAAATCAACCTTCAGGTTTAGACCACGCCCACTTTTGGATAAAATCCAGATATGGATATTTTGAACACTATAAATACAGATAGACGTAGGGTGTTAGGAATCAATGTGAATATAGATCAAATTATAATTCATCTATATGAATAATATATCATTAAAAAATATATATTATAATATATATGAATAATAAATCAATTGGATTTTACATGTATGGCACTTTGCAGATGTCCTTATCAAGAGCGACTTACAATTATACAGAAGAGCAATTGTGGGTCAAGGGCCTTGTTCAGGGGCTCAGCAGTGGCAGCTTGGTAAATGTGGGATTTGAACTCACAACCTTCTTATCAGTAGTCCAACAGCTTAAACCACAAGGCTACAATATCCCACATGTCTTATTCTCATTATTTATATGTAAACATGTTAAACAAGCACTGCAAATCAATTCTGCTGAATTCCTCAATTCAGTAGTGACAAAAATCCTCCGTTTCTACATGCTGTTCAAGCCTCAAGAGAAATGAATTTATATAACCAGCGGCGATAGATTTGCTATTAAGTGTAATTTAGCTGAAGTTTGACAAATCTTATTCGACTCCTAAAGCTAGATGGCATAATCAATAACAACTCAAAATGAGGAGTGAAAAAAGCCTTGAGAAATTCATGCTGTGAAGTGGAAAATAAGCCGCTCGGTAATGTAAACAAAACATTTCTCTCAGGATAGTGTTTTGAACATTGTGGTGTTCAGCATGATTGCAGAAAGTTTTTTGAGATTAATAATTTATTTTTCATTTATAATCTTATTCATAATTCAGGTTGGGCATAGCAACAAGTTACAAAACACTGGTTTCGAAGAAAAAGATTTCGATTTCGGGATGTTGTTTGTGTTTCATCTACAGTATGATGTTAATAAACCCCAGAGTACAGCATTTAAGACAATTTATATTTATGGTAGGCCATACTTATTACAGCTACAGGTAAACTTATGCTACTATATTCCTAAATAGTTTAAAGCTCATGTTCTGTATATTTATTAGCATATTTATTTAGAAGAAGTTTTTATTTTGAACATGACACAATGAAATTGTTTCTTCACATACCCCAACTTTAGAGGTTGGGGTCAGAGGACAGGTTCAGCCATGATACAGCGCCCCTGGAACAGTGAGGGTTAAGGGTCTTGCTCAAGGGCCCAACAGCACCAGTTTGGCAGTGCTGGGGCTTAAACCACGATCCTCTGATTAATAATCCAGAGCACAAACCACTTGAGCCACCACTTATTGTTCTGTGTATAATTTGTCTTGTATATTTGTTGTCCTGTCTATTCTCTGTCTTGTGTATTCTTTCTCATGTATATTTATTGTTCTGTATATTTTTTTATCTTGTGCATTTGTTATGTATATTCTTTGTTTTGTGTATTTATTATGTTTATTCTTTGTCTTGTGTATTTATTATTATGTATATTTATTGTTCTGTGTGTTCTTTGTCTTGTGCATTTATTATTATGTATATTTATTGTTCTGTGTGTTCTTTGTGTGTTTTGTGTACTGTCTTGTCTGGCAACATACTGTAGTCCTAGACTAATAACATTTTGTTTCAGTAAATACAAGAAGAATGACAATTCAGAGTGTATGTACACCATGTACATAACATAAACAGTGGAATGACAATGAAAAAAAACACTTGACTTGACACTTAACTGTCGCTAAACTCAAATGTTATATATACTGTGTATACGTATTATTATTATTTTATTATTATTTTATTATTTTATTTTTTTACTCCACTCCTTTCAGATACTTTGCACTGACTAAAGTGCACTTGAGGAGCAGCAGTGGGGTCGGCTAATGAATATTAAAAAAACATTATAAATATTCATAAATAGTGGGTGGTTTCAGCACAAGAAGTTATTAAAAGGATGCAAAATGCATCATGATCGGACTAAAAATCATTTGATGTGTGAATCAAATGTCTGAGAACAAAACATTATAGTGAAACAACATGAAAAACTTTGTATACCCTTAGGATAACATTAACATTGGGTCTTGAGTAAAAAATTATTTTAAAATACATTTTATTTTAATCTTGATTTTAACTCATGTTGTGATTCTGTAAATCCTGCAAACAATAAACCTCTATTAATCTTTGCCCCAAAGAAATACTGTACACTTGTGAAACCTTTAGTAGGACTTAAGGTTATTGCTGTTATATTGATGCTATTTGTATGGCTGCATTTCTGTTTTTGCTAATTTATAAGTCACAATTGTTGAAAGCAATGTTCAAATTGTATCTCTTAATATTTATTATTACTCCGTCCAGGGTGTATCCTGCCTTGATGCCCGATGACGCCTGAGATAGGCACAGGCTCCCCGTGACCCGAGGTAGTTCGGATAAGCGGTAGAAGATGAATGAATGAATGAGTATTTATTATTGATTGGTAAGGTTTGAAAGGTTATATTATTATTATTATTATTATTATTATTATTTATTTGTTTGTTTGTTTGTTTGTTTGTTTGTTTATTTAAATCCTACTTAAGATTGTATCTAAATGAGATTGAGTGTCTTGAGAATGTGTCTGTAAGGGCCTTTTTACACCTGGTCACTTCATGTGTTTTCTCTGATCCGATAGCTATCTGATTTGTTAAAACTGTTCCATTTACATTAGGCCACATGAATGCGTCTTGGCGAATCAGATATCAATCTGATCTTTCTACTCCCGCCCAAAATGCAAATATATTTTACCTCATTTCCGGGGTAATTGAAATGGAACACGCTTTGGTGTATGCGGTTTTCAGAATACAATCAAAAAGAAGACGAAAAAACTTGTTACAATGGTTATGCTACAAAAAACAGCATTTACTGTTTGCTGCATTTTCGCTGGCGGCAGCAGTGCATTTTAAGACCCAACGAGACACCTGGGTGAAAGATCACTTGTGAGTGAGGTACTTCCGTTTGGGAGGAGTATAGCGCTGACGTATGTGGCTTGAACAACCACATTCATTTACACCTGTCCAGTTTCATCTGAAATGCGCCCCAGACCACCTCCTGAAGTGGTTTGAACAAGTGGATTTATATCCGTCTCGAAAACGTTTCAGAGGGCATTTTAGACCTGGTCTTTTTACGATCGGACAGCTATCTGATCACAGAAAACGCATGAAGTGACCAGGTGTAAAAAGCCGCTGAGACATAGTTTGAGTTCACTTTTTACAAAGCAGCTGTACATTTACAAATCCAGATGCAGATGAACATTTAAAACACATTAATGATCAAGCCAAGGGTGAAAGTAGCAAGGAAAACTCCCTGAGAAGATGTGAGGAAGAAAGCTTGAGAAGAACCAGGCTCAAAAGGTCAAACCTTACTGAATGTATTAACGGATGTTGTACTGAAAGAGTCTTACAGTCTTTATGATTACAGCAGCTGTTCTTCTGTACAAGTCTATAGTACTCAGGTGAGATTATCCACTGTAGCACAGGTGACTCTTGGGTATATTCTGTTTTCTAGAAATGTAATATTTAGGGTATCCATGTGGAACTGCACATAGCAGGATGTAATGAGGCAGAAAAAACCATCAGGGTGAATCATGCAGGTCACAGAAGTGCCAGGAAAAGGCACTGGCATTACAGGCAGCAGGAGTACACTTATAGCTTGGTTCGAGGACTGATTTTATACCACACTGTGTCTGCTACTTGCTAATCCATTTCCTGATGAACTCCCACAGGTGTAATTAAAACAAAAGCGAATGAATCTCTGTGATCTGGCGGATTTGGGTCATCTCTGCGCAGGAAATGCTGTCTCTTGTGTGCATGTGTGTGTGTGAGAGACACTAATGATGAAGTGCACATCTATTTGTTCTGCCATGTATCTCAGACACCTCGGCGGACTCAAGTAAGGCACTCTCTTTTCCTATTTTCATAATATATGTATAATGTAGGTCCGGTTAAATGTAGGTGATGCTGCATTGCACTTTGTGGGTCTGGGTACAAGAAATACAACGATGTTACAGGACAACGTTCCTGTATAGTGGCTGTCGATATGACACAAGATTCTGTCATTTGATTTGGTTGCAAGTTGTCTTTTTAAGACTCTTGCAGTCTGCATTTAAATCCTTTGTTCTTCATCTAAATTGTTGCTTTGTGTTTAAAATTGGGCCTTTGCAGAATGTTAAGAGACATTTCCTAATTAAATCAAGCATCTTCATAAAAAATATCAAATAAATATTTTGAAACACTGCATTATTTATGTTTCATTGCAAAAATAGAGCAGAAATTGGGTTTCATAATACAATATAAATAATGGGAAAATATGAAAGATTCATCCTGACCAAACAAACAGTTTCCCTGATCTTAGATTACTGTGTGGGTTTTGCTTTCACCTCTGAATAACTGGATTGTAGGTGGATTAGTGACTTTAAATTGCTAATACAAACGTGTGTGTGTGTACAATGCCCTGTGACTGACTGGCATCCCATCCGGAGTGTATTCCCTTCTCACACCAAATGTTTGTGCGATAAGCTCCAGATCTAGAAATGACTGAAACTGGGTTAAAGAAGTTACTGAAAATCAGTGAATGAATAAACTAAGAATAGTGCCCTTTAGGTCTCCCCCTCAGTCCATGGAGCTGTAACTACAATCCTGTAACTAGGCAACAATGTTATTATACTAAGTGGGATTTTTTTTTTCAGTCAAAACCATTTTCATTATGGATTTTTGTAACATTAACAGTACCTTTTGACAAAATTCAAAGAGAAACATATGCTGACAACTGCTATAATCTACACCAACAAACATTCTGAAGCTTTAGATCCATTTTATCTCTTCAAATCCCTTTAAAGCCTGCCTACCGTGGATTGAAAACTTATATTGATGTTTTATCCTTGGTTCAATTTTCAGGTTGATTTTCTTATAACATTAACAAAAAAAAACACTGACTACAAATATCTCCATGGACTAAGTTCATAAATGTGCCCAGTATCTCACACTATGAAAGTGGCTTATCAGCCTTGCTAATCCGATATGATGCAGGAGAAAACAGATGGTGAACAGTGAAACCTGGGCTGCATATAAGTGACAGATCTTGATGCTGGCTCACATTGAGGTGTTGTTGTCTGATATACTGTTTTATAAAGTTGCCATTTGCATCTAATGTAAAGGTTTTATACATCCGACATGCCTCAGGGACGTCACGCAGAGAAGCAGAAGAAGATAAACAAAAAATAAGGCTTATAAATTAGACTTATGTAAGAAAAAGCACACACACACACACACACAAAAAAACAAGTGGGTGTGTAAGATATTGGGACAATTCCCTAACAAACCACTAGGGGAGTGCTGGCAGGTGTATTATTAATACTTGTGAATGTGATGCGATTGTCACGTGTGTTTTCACCTATGTCTCCTAATGTGTTGCTCTTTTTATACCCTTCCTCTCATGTCTGTCTTCTTCAAGCCATTGTTCAAAACATTCGCCATGTCAATTGTGTTCGGTTTTTATGTTGTGTTTATTTATGATCATGCCTTTGTTCTAGTGATGCTTCTATGATTCCAGGTATTTGTGTTTTGTTTGTTATACACCCTGTTAAGGTCACGTCATCTTATGTCACGTTTTTGTTAATAAAACACGGCTGTTTTTTATCCTGTGAATGGTTCTGGTTTGCTGCGCTTTCTGAAACTGGGACAAATTGTTTACCCAGGATTCTGTTTACCTGGGGTTTACAATGACCCAGGGTTATGTATTTTTACATTAAAACATTGGAACGTTGTGTTGTTTAGTAAATAAATTCAAAATTGAGGAAGGAATAAAACACTTTAGGACATGCTTCTTTGGTGAAAATGATCCGTAATCTTTGTGATAATACTAACTGCACTTCACGTTGGGCTGCATCACTTCACCTCATCGCTGATTATTTTCTTATAACAGCACCTAGACTGATTGCATAATTAGTCATTGCACTTTGTACTTTGTGGTCAGCACTAAACTGATAAATAATCGACATTAAACAACTGCTCAGTTTTCTGGCTTGCTAATTGGACATACCGTATAGTTAAGATAATTAATCACTGTTGACAGAGCATGTTTAAAGGCTTTGTTTATAAGGACTGGAGGTAGTAGGAGTATTTCTTCTCCTCCCACGACACATGCGTGTACAATACACACACATTAAAGCACACACACACACACACACACACACACACACACACACACACACACACACACTCACACACACACACACACACACACACTTACACACTGCAGTTTGTTTCAAATGAATGTGTCAGAATGCCCGAGAGCAGCAAGACCTGTGGTTTCGATAAAATCAAATCATTGTCATTATGTCATTAAAAAATGATTCATATTGTGTTTGTGTATTTTATTGTATTTGAAAGACACTCTTCCCTGTTATGTAACATTTTATTTGAATACATATAGTCGCATATAGTATAAATATATTGCATAAATGACATAAGTAATTAAAATTCTCTCAAATTTTGGTTCTTTTAAATTCACTTTACATGGAGAAGGCATGAAATAAGCAATAAAGTTGAGACTGACATTCACACATAGCTTCTGGTCTGTTTCCATAGTAACTGTGGGGCCATATTTTACATTGAGATGGCCAGTGGGAAAGAAGATCAGTGTGAGATTAGTTATATTCCTAACATCAGAAACAAACTAGCATGTGACTAGCAGAAAACGTATTGTCATGTAAGTTACCACAATGCTAGCTGAGTTATTTTATGGTCAGCAATGTAAATGTTCTTAGATTGTTGACAGTTTAGAGATGCCAGCCGGCCAACGATGCATGTCTTTTGGATTGGGGGAGGAAAAAAGAGTAACGAAGGAAACCTCCAAAGATTAAAATAATAATATTATAATCAAACTAATGCATCAGTTGCTTTAGAGTTAGCCTGTCATCAGCCACTCCATCATCATCATAATCTAATTTATTTCTTCTTGTTGTTTAATACTGAAGGCTGTTTACAAGTTTGGAGACTTGACACATTCGTGATTCAAGTCACAAACTGAATTCTTTGACAGCTTCTTTCTTGTATACTATTACACCCTTATTACAGTATACAAATAGTTTCTGTGCCTGGACCCCAAATATCAAAAGCGACGCAGACAATTTCATCAGACAGATGATTTGCTTAAAAATGAGTCACTTTAGTCACACACATTGTGTCAAGCATCGTAAATGGTAGACTTTTTTTGAATATCTAGTTTTCTCTGTCAGACTCAAATGAAACAGACATCTGAAGTGGCAGCCTTGATTTGTGGGGGGACTCTTAAAAACATTTCTAACGAAATCATGTCACACCAATCACTGGAACGATGAAGGCTGCTGGTGATGAAATATTTCCAAAATTACAACATGATGTAGCCGGTCAGAATTGCTGCCATTCAGAAAATGACCAGAATATCTGAACACTTTCTTGATATTGGAAGTGATCATTGAAAAATCAAGTACAGTAATGTAAGGCAAGTAAGCGATGGCATTCATTTGGGTTCTACGGTCATACAAAACTCATACAAAACTTTCATTAGTAAAATGAATTTATTTGATGAGCACAAAATGTTTAATCAACTGTAAAATTAATACATATTCATATTATAATGCCAAATAATCAGTAGCCTGGAAGAAGGAGATTTTATGTCCAGGCTACTGTTTTTTTTTTCTGTAGTTGTAGTCATTTCCATAAAAATGAAACAAACTACTCCTTGATGAATTTCACAAAAAAAAAAAAAAAAAAAAAAAAAAAAAAAAAAAAAAAAAAAAAGGAAAAGGTTTTCTTTTGTTATGTATCTACAATATGTTTAACCTTAAAATGCTTCACTCACTCACTCACTCACTCATTTTCTACCGCTTATCTGAACTACCTCGGGTCACAGGGAGCCTGTGCCTATCTCAGGCGTCATCAGGCATCAAGGCAGGATTACACCCTGGACGGAGTGCCAACCCATCACAGGGCACACACACACTCTCATTTACTCACGCAATCACGCACTACGGACAATTTTGAGAGATGTCAATCAACCTACCATGCATGTCTTTGGACCAGAACATGCAAACTCCACACACACAAGGCAGAGGCGGGAATCGAACCCCCAACCCTGGAGGTGTGAGGCGAATGTGCTAACTACTAAGCCACCGTGGCCCCTAACATGCTTCATAGTTCTGATAATACTTCAAAATATCGCCACCTGCTGCTTTACTCATAAGGCTGAGGCACCATCTGGATGTCAATAGAACGTCTTTTACCAAACAGATTAATAAGTATGCAGAGATGACAGACAATCATTTATGTTTCAGAACAAGTAAGAGGAAAGAAAACAATTCAAGCATGATTCTGTCTTGTAACTCTTGTGCTAATATATAACTAAACATTCATTCATTCATTCATTCATTCATCTTCTACCGCTTATGCAAACTACCTCGGGTCACGGGGAGCCTGTGCCTATCTCAGGCGTCATCGGGCATCAAGGCAGGATACACCCTGGACGGAGTGCCAACCCATCGCAGGGCACACAAACACGCACTCATTCACTCACGCAATCACACACTACGGACAATTTTCCAGAGATGCCAATCAACCTACTATGCATGTCTTTGGACCGGGGGAGGAAACCGGAGTACCCGGAGGAAACCCCCAAGGCACAGGGAGAACATGCAAACTCCACACACACAAGGCGGAGTTGGGAATCGAACCCCCAACCCTGGAGGTGTGAGGCAAACGTGCTAACCACTAAGCCACCGTGCCCCCCATGACTAAACATATCAAGAGAAAATAGAGACACGACCAGACAGACATCTGACCATCACACCCATAAGTGCTTGTTGAACACACTTTGTAGGTTTTCACTTATAATAACCTCCACTTCTTTGGATAGGCTTTTAATTACATGTTGGATCATGACTATGGGGTTCATTCAACCACAAGAGCATTAGTAAGATCAGGCACTGATGTTGGATAAGGAGGTCTGAGGTTCAGTCAGTGTTCCAGTTCATCTCAAAGGTGTTCAGTGTGGTTGAGGTCAGGGCTCTGTAGAGGTAAATTAACTTCTTCCACTCTGGCAAATCATGTGCCCATGGATCTTGCTTTGTGCTGGAAAATGTTTGGGCTAGGTAGCATAGTTGCAGTGAAGAGAAATTGTAATGCTACAGCATAGCGAGGCAGGGCATCCTAAACAATTCTGTGCTTCCAACTTTGTGGAAAAGGTTTGGAGAAGAACAGAACCATATATAGGTTGTAGTAATTGACACTTTGAGTGTTCTTGGGGTCAAACTGTATCTGATTATACCAGGGAAATAAACAAATTAAAGATTTATCAAACATGTGCAGTCTAACTTTTTTCTCTTACAAGCAAAAACTTTAGAGGATGTACAAATCAAATAGATCCAATAGAGCTCCATTTCCAGAACATCATTGTTTTCATTCATGACAATGTTATCACAAAGCTTTACATACATACATACATACATACATACATACATACATACATACATACATACATACATACATACATACATACATACATACATACATACATACATACATACATACATACTGTACATACATACATAAACACATAAACACAGAGAGGTTCTGGGCTAATGATTAGAAGCTTGAGAGTACAGACCCCAGCATTGCCAGGGTACCACTGCCAGACCCTTAATCAGAGCCCTTAACCATGTCTGCTTCAATAGTGCTGCATCATGGCTGACTCTCTGCTCTGACCCCGGGTTTCTAACAAGCTGGGACATAAAGAAAGAACTCCTTTTTCTTTTTTTTTCTTCTACTACACTTGCCTTTGTTCTTTCTTCACAAGATTGAGTTGATGATTATCATTTTTTTATTTTTATTGAAATTAAAAAATGTCTAGAAATAGTAAAATAAAATAAAAAAAGTAAAAATGAAGAATAAAAGAAAATATATATATAAATACAGTAATATGTTTATATATACATATATATGTATATATATATATATATATATATAATGCATTCTTAAATTTATTAAAGTTTACCATTAAATAAAGGAGACAAAATTTACAGGTAATAGAATCCCAACAGAACAACATTAAACCTGGTTATGTGCAATGGCAGCGGAAGGGTTTTGCAGGGATATACATACTGTACAAATAAGAAACACTGCAGAATGATGCAAAATGATGCAGAATAACTAAAAGATCTACAGATTGTCTACAGGTGACGCAATGTCCAAACCAGGAAGCAACTATGAAAAGCAGACAATAGTTGCTTCAATCTTCGCATGCTTTTCGGCCCTTAGCCTGGAAATTAAGCACCGGTCTTTGCAGTGTTTTCACAGGAATCAGGCAGAAATGAGTCATTTGAATGAATTCAACAGATACAGATTATAAGTAAGATCTTTATATAAAAGTAAAATTACATCATGCTTTAAAAAAATCATAATGCATAACGTGTAGAAACGTCTTCAAGCTTAAACATGAAGATTTAAGTGTGTGGTGTGTACATACAATAATGTTTTAGTGCTTCCTTTTCCTTCATCTTTTCTTTCTGGAATGAAGGAACTAACTAAAATGCAAAGATGGGAAACAAAGAAGTGGCATTGAACCACAATGAGAGGAAATGAGAAGCACCCAGTGTAGAACTAGGCTACACTTAATCAAAACAGGACACGACTGACAGCAATTTAGCACCATAAAAAGATTTGAATTGCAGACAGTAACAAAGATGGAATTTAATCCTTACAAAAACAGACAAGTGATTTTAAAAAAATGCAATTAAAAATCTTCAACCCATATTTATATTATTGAGTTAGAAATACCCTCAAAATGTTGTTGCTGCAGACTCCAGTGACATGATCTCTAGCTTCCCTGAGATGCTCACCACAGGCTTGTTTTCTGTGACCTTTTAGGTTCTTTTATGTCTCTCCAAAGATCATGCAGCGATTGATTCCTTCACCACGGCCAGTGTAGATAGTAAGATGGAGTATTGTGATGTGACCACACCCTGTACAGCTTACAATACAATACAGGACAGTACAATACAGTGTAAAACTAGTAACATACGTGGTTTCAGTCATTTCACTGCAAGAGGCATGAGATAAGCAGCAGGGAGGATTTTGCCTTTGCTTGGCTTGTATCAGGGCTTTATTTTTTCATTATAGAGAAAAGACATCATGCAGTGAAGTATACTCAGAGGATAAGGCACATAGTAGCATAGATGGATTGAGCAGACCAGCAATGATAGTCTATGTTGTTGTTGTTTTTTTCCTAATACCCACGCTGGCTGCATAGAATAACATGACCCACCTAAATGACATTTCCTATACACAAATATTTCCTATACAAATCTAAAGCTCTTTTGAGCAGCCCAGAAACTATACATAATTCATAGTAAAGATATAATGATATACCAGATAAGGTGTCGAGTGTTGTGAAAATCTGAATTTATAGTATAATGTTACATCTACTGTCATCTTTTTTCCTAACTCGCAACAGTAAATCTATTTCTTCATTTTAACTGTCTGATGTTTCCCTTGTTCTCCCCAATTAGGTGTTTCCACTCAACAGCTACTAACCAGAGGATGAAGGCAAACATGTGCTTCCTCTAATACACACATGAAGCCAATCCTCATCTTTAAGAACTGCTGCTCAATCTGCATCAAAGGGTAGTGGAACAGCATAGAAAGCACCATTTACCCTCTGCATCATACATGAGCTTACATAGGCATATAAATAGCTAGTATTGCTGTGATTGACAGCAACGAGACAATAATTCCATCCACCCTACCATGAAAGCATGCCCAATTTCACTCCCTGCCATGGATGTCTGAGGATTTGTTAGGATTTGTATTCACCATATTGAGGCACAAGGCAAACACTTTATTGAAAGTGAAGTGAAAGTGAAGTGACGTGACATACGGCTAAGAATGGTGACCCGTACTCAGAATTCGTTTTCTGCATTTAACCCATACAAAGTGCACACACACAGAAGTGAACACACACACACACACACACACCGTGAACACACACCCAGAGCAGTGGGAAGCCATTTATGCTGCGGTGCCCGGGGAGCAGTTGGGGGGGTTTGGTGCCTTGCTCAAGTGCACCTCAGTCGTGGTATTGCCGGCCCGAGACTCGAACCCACAACCTTAGGGTTAGGAGTCAAACTCTCTAACCATTAGGCCATGACTTCCCCATTGTGCTTCTCAGGAACCTCCAGAGCAGTTTTAACTGCATTTGAGCAAACAGTGCCACATTAAATGCCTTCTTCATTTAAATGTACAGCAAAATATTAGATCTAGAACCTTAAAAAATTATTTGATTGTCCTAAAAATCTTGTAACTGAGGGATTCTCTGTCCAGTGGGGTTCTATTTATATAAGACACAACTTTTTGTCTAAAGATCCCTTTTCAATATGTTTTTCTGCAATTATTATTTCAACACTTTCATTCGATTCTTTCACAGCAGTAAATTAAATGCAGCCAATACATGAACACATTACTGTGTTTCACAGGAACATGTGTACGCTCACACTTCACAGCATCTCTGCTTCTAACACCTTTATGAAACAGAAAAAAGTTGGACTCATCATTTTATAAGACATTTTGTCACTGCTTGTCACATAATGATTTACTGCTGCATTGTCAACATGACTGTTTCTCATAAGACTGCTTACCACCGTCAAAATGGTGACATTCGGTAGAAGATGAATCTGCCAAATGAACAGAAAGCATTTAATTGCTTTTCTTTTGTGTCCCTTAAGCAACGGTCTTTAAACACTGCTCAATGAGTAGACAGTTTGTTGGCTCCTTCACTGCATTTTCTGTCTTCATCTTGACTACTTTCTCCAAATTCAAATTCAAGTCAAAAAAAACATCCTTGCCTAAATTCAGCTATGATGAATGGCTGAATAAGTGTGTACGTTATGTGTGTACGTGTGTGTAGTTATTTCAACAACGGTGAACCACTAGGACACCTGTTATTTGAACATTTTATTAAGTTGAATGGGATGTGCTACTTTTAGAGCTTAATAAATCCACAAGGTGGCTGTGGGGCATAAAATAAAATCTGGGAACCCTATGATTATCTAGGTATGCTACAATATGTCCATAATTTTTTCCAAAACAGAAATAATTTATTCACTCTTCAGTCTTCAGAAACCACTTTATCCTGGTTGAACTGAATCTGAAACCAAGGAGTATGTTGTGTGCCAGCTCCAGCTGTGTTCGGCTTCATGAAGATTTCAGGCCTTCAGTGAAAAGAGGCCAACCCTGTGATGATCCTTAGGCATCTAGAGATGTACCAGCTCCGGTTGTGTTCTGCTTCATGAGGATTGGGGCATTCAAAGAGGAGATGCAATCTCAATGTGGTCTTGAGGACAACAACCTCCTAATCAATATACAATTGTCAGACTGTATCTGACTGTAAAAAGGACATTATTCATAATAACACTCTCCGGTGTTTATAACAATGTATAATCACATCTTCTAGTGTCACCCAAATGAGAATGAGGTTTACTTTTGAGTCTGGTTCCTCTCAAGGTTTCTTTTATTTCCATCTAAGGGAGTTTCAACTTGCCACAGTCACCTCAGTCACCTCAGGCTTGCTCATTGTCTAATACTAATCTTGAACTTTTGTATAATATTAATCTTTGTATAATATTAAACGTGTTGTACTATATGTCTTACGTTCTGTAAAGCTGTTTTGAGACAATGTCCATTGTTAAAGGCGCTATACAAATAAAATCAAATTGAATGGAATTGTAGTTAGCACGTTTGCCTCACACCTCCAGGGTTGTGGGTTCGATTCCCGCCTCCGCCTTGTGTGTGTGGAGTTTGCATGTTCTCCCCGTGCCTCGGGGGTTTCCTCCGGCTACTCCGGTTTCCTCCCACGGTCCAAAGACATGCATGGTAGGTTGAGATACAGTAGGCACAGGCTTCCCGTGACCCGAGGTAGTTCGGATAAGCGGTAGAAAATGAGTGATGATAGAGTGGGTGTAGCTGATCTTCCTACCTGCATATTTATTGAAGGTAGGAGGAAACGAGATCCCAGATAAAATCATGGTGAGAATATTCTAAACCCAGGTCAGACAGTAATCTGAGCTCAGGATCAAACCACAAACTGCTTTTTTAGTCTAAATTCTGACCCAATAGATAACATTGCATAGCTAATTAAAATTAAAATACAATACTATGATGCACTAATTCCTCTGAACACTTTACTGTCAGTCATTTCATTGCACAAGATAGTACAGTTTGATGCTTTTGTTGAATCCGGACTTTAACATAGTGGACAAAAAGGCATCAGGCAGTATGCTTGTGAGACAGTCTGAGGAAGCCCATCCATTTATCTCAGAAGAGCGGTGCATTTCTTTCTTATCAGCACACAACAAAATTAAATCAGGTGGGCTGCAGGAAGCAATGGAGAGACCCATCACCAGAGGTAGAACCCATCCACCCACTCTATTGAGAGATGCTGTCTTTTTTAGATGGAGTTGTATTCAATAAACCTTTAAAAATTTGATTGTATAGAGAGATGGAAAGATAATAGTCCACTGGAAATCCCACACTTTCAAAGATATTTACAAGACAGTTTAATAACCAAAATAAGAAGAGTAAAAGATTAATAGAGATCAATCTGTACATCTAGATTCTGGCTTATGATGATGATGAGGATGATGATGATGATGATGATGATGATGATGTCTGGTCATTCTAGATCTGTCTCAGTTTTCTTAGAGTTATATTTAATTCTTACTACCGAGCCTGTAAAGGGGTTTATTTTATTAGGTCCGCTTTCTTGTAGTATGTTTCCTCAGAACTTACCGGTTGGTGTCACTATGGTAACAAGTTCAGTGAAGTCACCTTGGCAAGGCAGTGCATTCTGTCAGCCTCAGTGGTCAGAGTGACTCCAGTGACTGATAGGCATTGCAATCTGAGATTCTTATTCTTCTCAGTATTACTACCACTAACAGAAAGCTTCACGGAAGAACTTAGACAATTAAGGAATATTGTTTAATGATTCATTACTATAATAGTAATAATAATGACCCCACCTGTTTTATTAATTTTATACCACAGCAGTTTGCCAGTGACACATTGAAACATTGGACATTTTCAGGGTTCCCACACGTCCTGGAAAACCTGGAAATCCTGGAAAATTAATGACCAATGTTCCAGTCCTGGAAAACACATGGAAAATGAGAGAAAACATAAACTGTCCTGGAAAAAATCACCTTGTCCTGGAAAATTATTATTTTTAAATGTTCTTGATCATTTACAACTGGTCGAAACAATTAACGTTAGTAACAGAAAGCGCTCTGTTCAGGGACGC
This sequence comes from Tachysurus vachellii, assembly GCF_030014155.1. Taxonomy (NCBI): domain Eukaryota; kingdom Metazoa; phylum Chordata; class Actinopteri; order Siluriformes; family Bagridae; genus Tachysurus; species Tachysurus vachellii. The sequence goes on from NC_083465.1 coordinate 23,134,306, forward strand.
TGAGTTTTGACGGGTTTTTTGTTATGCTGTTTAATCTCGCTGTGAAGGATGACGCAGTCTTGTGTTGGCAGTTTCAGGTGCTAGGAATGGTTTAAGTGCTCGCATGTTTTCAGCAAATGGTGACGGGTAAGCAGGTTATATTAACCAGTGTTGTAATGTAACGGAGTACAAATACTTCGTTACTGTACCTAAGTAGAAAATTTCACGTATCTGTACTTTACTTCGCTATTTAAATTTATGTCAACTTTCACTTTTACTCCACTACATTTCCTAGATAAAATATATACTTTTACTCCGCTATATTTCCACTAAGCATCTTCGTTACTCGTTACTACAAAATTAAAAAAATAATAATAAGATTGCGACTGCAATAAGAGAGGTTTGGCGAATCACTGCTCCTAGATTGCATTCCGCAGCTCCGCACGCTCTATTTCAGCGTAATGTTGCCAAAAGGAGGCGGAAGCACAACTGAACCTGAGCCACAACAGAGCCACATTTTTTACTGTGTTACCACAAAGAGCCACATCATACACATGGGCACACATGATCATCACCTTTTTTCCCCTGCCATTTTGAGAGCGAACTTGACATAAATTGTTTACTCAAATGATCTTGCTCCTACTGGGAAACTTTGAGGTATTTTCATCTCACTCACATGCGCGTTTGACGGAAATACCGTATTGAACTCAAGCGAAGCGAACACGCACAATAAAAAAACACAAATACAAACTTCGATATGAACGTAAGAGACGCATGAAACCGGGCAAAGAGCCGCTCGGGAGCCGCGGTTTAGCCACCTCTGTCGTAGACGACCACCCCGACGATAGTGGTGAACAGGGTGAAGAAGATAACGTTATACACCCGAGGCCGTATTTGCAAGAAATGTTTCTGTACATTGGAATGAAAGATTCTTCATACCGGATGAAGTGCCTCTTATGTCTACCGAAAATCACTGAAATTTTAATTTTTACTTTTACTTCAAATACTTAAGTACATTAAATATCAGAAAATTACTTTTGATACTTAAGTACATTAAATATCAGATTAAGACTTTTACTTGAGTAATATTCTAAAAGGTGACTTTCACTTCTACCAAAGTCTTTTTCTAGTACGATACTTGTACTTTTACTCAGGTATTGCTTTCTAGTACTTTATACAACACTGATATTATTCTTGTTAATCTGAATATCATGTGCAAGGGGAATGCACAGCAAACTAAAGCATGCATGACGGCATTGGCCTGAGAAAGGAAAGGCTTTTTATTTTATAAATGTTGATATTTCATTCACATGACAAATTGTCTTTAAAAGTATAGTTAAGTAATAGCCATAAAGTGTACGTTGTTTTTAAGACTTCTGGAGAGAAGAACATATTACTTTAGGCCGTGAATCTGTGATCCTTGTCTTTTTTTTGCTAAATTTGAAATGTCCTGTAAAAGTCCTGGAAAATGATCTCTGAAAAAGAGTGGGAACCCTGATTTTATCCATTTAATTTTGTGTTAAATCCACAAAAAGCTATTTAGTTATTATTTTCGAGCACGGTGCATTCATTGCATGCAGTGGAGGGGGAAAAACTCTCTATGTCCACCTTTTGCAGCAATCACTTCAAGGAAAATCTGGCAACCTTAGAGGTGTGAACTACATACAGGTGATTTGCATAATCTGAAATGGATTTTGACATGCATAAACCTGTCCATGAATACACACAACATTTAATTAATTACATTTTGATGTAATATTTGGACTTCACCAGCTCTGACTAATAATAAAATAGAAATAAAATAGAGATGTGCCTTGTGGTTCATGATCTTTTGTCCTTAAACATGCTTTATTGAAGGTGTTAAATTGTCTGTATATGTTGAATGGTTCCTGTAGATTAATAAACATTGAGAGAGTGAGAGAGAGAGAGAGAGAGAGAGAGAGAGAGAGAGAGAGAGAGAGAGAGAGCAAATACTTAAAAAAATGAACTGCAGGGTGCCGCCTTGGAAATCTTCCAATAGTAATGTTCCATGTTGGCAGTCATTTTAAATGCTTAAAACTTAAATGTTGTTAATGATTATTTTTTAAATATCCCTTACCAAACTCATAAGCATCAATCTTCTTTCTGAAGGCTTCCGAGAGCTCTTTGGATCTCACCATGGTGATGGCTCTCACTTTAACAATAAAGAGTAAACCAAACTTAATGTCTGAGGTGTCAATAAGACAAACGTTCTTCAAAATGCTGTGTAACAATGTTCTAACAATTTGCACATGACATTTCTTGAATCTTCCAATATTATTAAAATACACATCAAATGCCCATATGTTAAAAAAAAAATCAAGACTTTCATGGGGTGTTTTCACATGACTATATATTATCCCAAGACACAAAAATAAGTGAAATAGCTTGAGTTGGATACTGTGGTAATTAACCCATATGGTTTGTTAAAACAAACTGTTAATAAAAATACAATTAATACAAATAATAAAAAGCGATTTACATCAAGAAGCAACAGAAACAAAAGACAAGGACTCTGCAAACAGCAAGCACAGGTACTGTATATATAGGGAAGGTAATCAGTGAGACATAAGGAATAGGAGTAATAAACAAAGGAAGTGTCTAGCAATCCATTATAAACTGTTAATACAATTAATACAAACTGTTTGTCATCATTGTGCTTCTGAAAACATTACTAAATCAACACCTTATACATGTTGAGACTCAGTTTGTTTCTGTTCTTCTTATTTTTCTTCGCAACAGCAAATCGTCTGTTTCCACCTAACGCCATTCTCGGCATCCTCTACTGTACTCTCCACCCAATTACCTTCATATCCTCTTTCAACACATCCATATATCTCCTCTTTCACCTTTCTCTTGATCTCTTGAGTTTGTTTCTGTCCCAAAACATTAAAAACACTAGCTACTACAGTATGCATCCAACCAAATAGGAACACATTCTTCAGATTAAACATATACTGTGTTTTAAACAGATACTTATACATATACACATGCACCTTTCATTCATCTTTCATAAATCGTGGCAGAACAGTTTACAGCAGCAAATAGGACAACAGAGCTGTCCAGAGAGTGGAGCTATCAGCCGAGCGTGACATCCACACTGAGTTCCCTTATCTGGAGAATACCTACAGCAAGCAGTGTTGGGTGAAGGCCAGGAAAATAATGAAAGACCTCAGACATCCCAACAATGGACTCTTTTCTCTGTTGTGTTCGGAGAAGTGCTTTCACACCTTGAAGGAGCTTCTTCCCACACCTAATACCTGGACCTTTTCTGGACTTGTTTCTGAGCTTTACCATAACACTCACTTCCTCATCTGGACTTTTGCACAATAGCACAATTTGCAAAACATTCACACTTTTGCACTTTACTAATATATAACATTATGTGTTGTAATTCATACACATTATGAATGTTGTGTAATCTAATTTGTACCATATTCAGACCCAGTCACTGTGTTCAGATAATAACTCCTTTATTTTTATTTGCAATTTTTCACCTTATTTTCTCTATATGACCTATTTGTTCTATTTTTACTTTATTGTATTTTATTTGAGTCTTATTTTTAGTCTTTTAACTTTTTTTTATTCTTAGCATGTTTTTATTCTTTTAACCATCTGTGTTATTTGGCTCTATTTTTTTAATAGCAAGGACAGTTGTAAAAAGCATATCACTTCTCATACTATGTTACAATACATGTATATGATTGTATAGGTCACAAATACAATATGCATTTTAATATACAGGAAATCTGGTTGAGCCTAAAGGTTTGTTCTCATCCTGGGATTCTGTAAGATACAACTATAATACTAGGAGAGCAAGAGGTTTTTAATTTCATGGTGTGGTACGGGAGAACGTTCAGATATGAAGCTCGCAGGGCAAGCAAAGATCGATGTGCAAACAGAAATCATTTTGATAGTTACATAAGTGCATGAGTGGGATTAAACTATCATGGAGAGGCAACAGAGCAGATGCAAGGGTAGACTTTTATTGTGGAAGGTGTTAAAAAAACAGATAGTGAGTATAAACAAAGCATCAAACAAAGTGCAACATCAACAGAAGCAAAGAAATACACAGAGACCAGAACTAAAATAGTAGTGCAAATCAAGGTGAAACAAGCAGGGACTGTTGGGTAATGTTTATCAAGTTCTAATTCATTTTTGTGACGTCTATTTAACTTCAGTGTTTCTCTGACTACAATAGTATTATTCATATTTATTTAATAAAAGGTTAAGGCAGGTTAAATCTGGGGCAGATTACAGATTCTGATAGTGGCATTGTGTTACACCACTTTTAGGTAATGTTTCACCACTTTTTATTAACGTATTAGCATGAAGTTGAATGTTTGACGTTCAGACTCATTTACAGTGAGCTACAAATGTGAACAATGCACAGTGTATCTTGTAAAAGGTTTAAGATGAATCTTGCTGTTGAAATATTTCTGCATGTGAGGTACAGGTGTGGCATCTCTGAAAAATTGTCCGTAGTGTGTGATTGCATGAGTGAATGAGAGTGTGTGTGTGCCCTGCGATGTGCACTCCGTCCAGGGTGTATCCTGCCTTGATGCCCGATGACGCCTGAGATAGGCACAGGCTCCCCGTGACCCGAAGTAGTTCGGATAAGCGGTAGAAAATGAGTGAGTGAGTGAGAGGTACAGGTGTCTCACAGTCACAGTTTTAAGATAAGATAAGATAAGATAAGATAAGATAAGATAAGATAAGATATACCTTTATTCGTCCCACAATGGGGAAATTTCACTGTTATAGCAGCAAAAGTAAGAAAAATATATAAATAAAAAGAGTACAAACTTAACGGGAGCTGCTGCAACAGGCTGCCACTTGGGCGGCGACAGTGGTGTGAAGTGATCAACACAAGAAGGTGACATTTTCTTTCCCAAAACAAAGGATTTCTATTCACTATTTACTTGAATAATTTACTATTATTAATATTTAGAAAAAAATAATATTTACTATTCACTATTTACTTGAATAATTTACAATTATTAATATTTAGAAAAAAATAATATTTACTATTCACTATTTACTTGAATAATACATATAAAAAATAAGGTTATAAGCTTCATTTACACTGCATATTTACAAAAAACTCGTTGTATTAACTAAATTATTGATGTTATTTGTCCTTGTAATGATGTGATGAAACTTCATTTAGTCTAACCTTATAAATATACCCAGCACATCAGCATTCATGCATTTCATTGCTTTTTTTTACTTTTGTGGAAACACGAACAGTTCCAGCAATGGCAATAAGTAAAAATACACCAAATGGTATGAAAGAGAGGCTGGAGATGATTTCTTTCTAGCCCAATGTGTAGAATGCTTCTGGAGTTTATAAGCTTCGGAGCTCATGGAAACACACATAACATAATCAGAAGCGGTCGAGTGGTGCACACACACAATAAACACAGAACAGTGATGGATGTAAAATTGATTACAATTTGAAAGTGTATTTTGTACAACTGAGAATAATTAAACTATGCAAACATTTTTGAACCTTGTCAAATCATGCAAACAAGTTTTGGTTTAGTCGGGTTGAATGAAAGACTGGGCTAGCAACAACCATAATTTTTCTGTTTGCCATGCTTTCTATTCAGAAGACACGAGAAAACTTTTTATGCAGTTGAAACACTTGAAAAATATCAATCACAACTGGTGTTACGGGGGGCACGGTGGCTTAATGGTTAGCACGTTCGCCTCACACCTCCAGGGTCGGGGTTCAATTCCCGCCTCCACCTTGTGTGTGTGGAGTTTGGATAACCGTAGAGAATGAATGAATTGGTGTTGCAAACATCATGTCTTTAAATGAGTGTTCCTATGTGTAATAGTTTTATGCATATAAATAATATATAAAACACAACCATAATGGATTCATAATAGTAATGCAGAGTTCCTGAGAGCCAGTGGAGTTTATTCATTCGTTATCTTAACCAGAAGTCACTGCTCTGAAGTATTGTTTCAATGTGGCGTACAAGTTATAGACCCATAGCTTATTAAAGCTGGGTTGTGGGGTTTCTTCATGTCAAGGGGGTAGGACAATGATGCAACTCATAAGAAAGGAAATTCTCCATGAGAGCTTGACTCCTGCATTGCCACATGATTGTTATTTGAGACAACAAGACCTCAGAGATTGATAGCTTCAGAGGTGGCACTTATTTATAGATGTTTCTGGACATCGTTCCTTAATAATCCTTAATAATAAATTGGTGGTAGACATAGAATGTACTCACAGCATGTAAAACCTCCACTAGACAACACGCAAAGCAGCATGAGAAGTGTCGAAGGCAAGGAGCAATCCTGATGACTAAGAGTCTTGTGACAGATGCCCTCATTACTCATGCTAAGTCAAGCCCTCATCTGAACCAGACAGCTGGGGCACAGTAGGCATGAAAACTCTATTTCGACCAAACTAACACTACATGGATTGAGAAATGTAAGATTAATTTTATTCAATTCAAATCAATTCAAATTTATTTGTATCGCACATTTGACAATGGACATATAAGCTTTACAGAACATAAGTAATATAATACATAAAGTTTGATATTATACAAAGATTTTTATTATACAAAAATTCAAGATTAATATCAGACATATTTAAATGATCCCCCAAAAAAATCCCCAATGAGCAGGCCTGAGGTGCCTGAGGCGACTGTGGCGAGGAAAAACTCTTTTAGATGGAAGAAGAAGAAACTTTGAGAGGAACCAGACTCAAAATAGAACCTCATCCTCATTGGGCTGACCCTGGAGGATGTGATTATAAATATACAGTCCGACAATTGTATATTGATGAGGAGGTTATTGTCCTCAAAGACCACATGTAGTTGGCATCTCCTCTTAGAATGTCCGAATACTTCATGATGTCGAATCCAACTGAAGCTGGTAAATCTCTAGATGTCTCAGGATCCTCACAGGGTCGGCCTCATCTCAATGAAGGTCCGATATCTTCATGATATGGAACACAAATGGAGCTGGTACAATCTCTGCTAGAAAAACAGAAGCATTGGAGAGGAATTGCTGCTGTTCCTAATGTTAGCAAGCACTAGACGATCATTTCATGAGGTCCATTTCATCAGATGTACTAGAGCACAGGATTATGGGATGTATTATGTGTACACCTGACTAAAGAGATATGTCTATAATCTACATTTAAACTAGGAAAGTGTATCTGAGCCCCCAACACTGTCAGGAAGACTATTTCAAAGTTTGGGAGCTAAATATGAAACTACCAGAAGTCCTGAGTTTTGTGATCTCAAAGAGCATGACAGATTGTAGCGTGTTAGAAGACTGGTTAGATACATGGAAGCTAAACCATTTAGAGCCTTGTACGTAAGAAGCAGCAGTTTTTAATCAATTCTAAACTTGATTGGTAGCCAGTGTAGAGATTATACATGGAAGAATCAAAGAACATTGAAGTTTGAATTAAAGAATTGAATTTTTTTCTTTAGCGCCCACGGCCCATCATATTATACCTACACCTGAACATAAGATGTCTTGTACAGAAGATGTTAGAGAATTTCCAGGCATGTTAAAGAAATAAGCACTGACATTGTCTTAACATCATAGCAGAGAAAAGAAGCAAATCACCCTGTGCTAAAGAAACAGTCTGGAGATCGGTGCTTTAACAGATAATGAGGTCAGCCAATTTGTCAAAACTCTTCAGCCATCTTCAGTCATATTTGTAGTCATTAAATGGCTATACATAAACACTTTATCCCTGTATTTGCCTAATGATGAAAGTTTCAAACTGCCTACTCAATTAATGCATGCTTCAAATGCTGCAGTGTAATGCTAACTGTACGTGATCAGCAAATAAATAGCAGTCTTACTGAACAATGATGAAAATAATAAATAAATAAATAAATAAAATAAGCTGAGACTCTCCTCTAGACACCACAGTTTGGCAGATATGAGCACTTACATGACATAACCTCAGAACACACTCATTTTAATCACACAAATTAACATAATCCTTGGCTCAGTAAGTCATTTGGGGACTTCACTGTTAATTCGGACAAGCAGTACATGAATCACAACCTGAATATCATGACTAAAGCTTGATGAAAAGACAGGACTAAATGCATGATTAGATATTAGGTTTGCAGATCGTAACCCGATGACACTATCAGTATTAGTTAAGTGCTCAAAATATGTGTATTTGTATTAGGAAACTTTAAAGAGGTCATGGCATAAAATGGAAAGGTTTAATAATGTAATACATAATGCAGATTTTGAGATGAATGCAAAACATAAGGGAACTGTGTATGAAAAATTAGCATTACTATCTCAAAACTGGGCTAAAAATGGGTCGAATATGAAGTATGCTGGGTCCCTTGTCAAAAAATCCTAAAAGATTCCAGTAAAAGAGAGAAAAAGGGAAAACTCCCTGAGATGATACAAGGAAGAAACCTTGAGAGGAGTCAGACTCAGAGGTGAACGCTTCCTTATTTGGGTGATAATGAAGAGTAAATAATGTAAATGTAAATAATGTTCTTTCTACAACAGTTTGTAGTCGTTTGTATTCAGGTCTATATGGGAATTCACTGTGGTATTTTTAAGAAAGTTTCTGAATTGATGAAATTCTAGTTGCTGTATAAATACAGTATGTTTACAAAATGTAATTGCCTAAAAGAAACAGCACATCTTGCTAATATAGTATATATGTGTTCTGTGTCATGAAGATTTCGGACCTTAATCGAGATGAGGCCAACCCTGTCAGGACCCTGAGGCATCTAGAGATTGTTCCAGATGCCAACTCCATGTGGTTTTTGAGGACAACATCCTCCTCATCAATACACAATTGTCAGACTGTATATTTATTATCACACCCTCCAGTGTCAACCAAATGAGGATGAGGTTCCCTTTTGAGTCTGGTTCCTCTCAAGGTTAGTTCTTCTTCCATTGAAGGGAGTTTTTCTTTGCCACAGTCACCACAGTCACAAAATAAATAAATAAATAAATAAATAAATAAAATAAGCTGAGACTCTCCTCTAGACACCACAGTTTGGCAGATATGAGCACTTACATGACATAACCTCAGAACACACTCATTTTAATCACACAAATTAACATAATCCTTGGCTCAGTAAGTCATTTGGGGACTTCACTGTTAATTCGGACAAGCAGTACATGAATCACAACCTGAATATCATGACTAAAGCTTGATGAAAAGACAGGACTAAATGCATGATTAGATATTAGGTTTGCAGATCGTAACCCGATGACACTATCAGTATTAGTTAAGTGCTCAAAATATGTGTACTTGCATTAGGAAACTTTAAAGAGGTCATGGCATAAAATGCAAAGGTTTAATAATGTAATACTTAATGCAGATTTTGAGATAAATGCAAAACATAAGGGAACTGTGCAGGAAAAATTGGCATTACTATCTCAAAACTGAGCTAAAAATGGGTTGAATATGAAGTATGCTGGGTCCCTTGTCAAAAAATCCTAAAAGATTCCAGTAAAAGAGAGAAAAAGGGAAAACTCCCTGAGATGATACAAGGAAGAAACCTTGAGAGGAGTCAGACTCAGAGGTGAACCCTTCCTTATTTGGGTGATAATGAAGAGTAAATAATGTAAATGTAAATAATGTTCTTTCTACAACAGTTTGTAGTCGTTTGTATTCAGGTCTATATGGGAATTCACTGTGGTATTTTTAAGAAAGTTTCTGAATTGATGAAATTCTAGTTGCTGTATAAATACAGTAAGTTTACAAAATGTAATTGCCTAAAAGAAACAGCACATCTTGCTAATATAGTATATATGTGTTCTGTGTCATGAAGATTTCGGACCTTAATCGAGATGAGGCCAACCCTGTCAGGACCCTGAGGCATCTAGAGATTGTTCCAGATGCCAACTCCATGTGGTTTTTGAGGACAACATCCTCCTCATCAATACACAATTGTCAGACTGTATATTTATTATCACACCCTCCAGTGTCAACCAAATGAGGATGAGGTTCCCTTTTGAGTCTGGTTCCTCTCAAGGTTAGTTCTTCTTCCATTGAAGGGAGTTTTTCTTTGCCACAGTCACCACAGTCACAAAATAAATAAATAAATAAATAAATAAATAAAATAAGCTGAGACTCTCCTCTAGACACCACAGTTTGGCAGATATGAGCACTTACATGACATAACCTCAGAACACACTCATTTTAATCACACAAATTAACATAATCCTTGGCTCAGTAAGTCATTTGGGGACTTCACTGTTAATTCGGACAAGCAGTACATGAATCACAACCTGAATATCATGACTAAAGCTTGATGAAAAGACAGGACTAAATGCATGATTAGATATTAGGTTTGCAGATCGTAACCCGATGACACTATCAGTATTAGTTAAGTGCTCAAAATATGTGTACTTGCATTAGGAAACTTTAAAGAGGTCATGGCATAAAATGCAAAGGTTTAATAATGTAATACTTAATGCAGATTTTGAGATAAATGCAAAACATAAGGGAACTGTGCAGGAAAAATTGGCATTACTATCTCAAAACTGAGCTAAAAATGGGTTGAATATGAAGTATGCTGGGTCCCTTGTCAAAAAATCCTAAAAGATTCCAGTAAAAGAGAGAAAAAGGGAAAACTCCCTGAGATGATACAAGGAAGAAACCTTGAGAGGAGTCAGACTCAGAGGTGAACCCTTCCTTATTTGGGTGATAATGAAGAGTAAATAATGTAAATGTAAATAATGTTCTTTCTACAACAGTTTGTAGTCGTTTGTATTCAGGTCTATATGGGAATTCACTGTGGTATTTTTAAGAAAGTTTCTGAATTGATGAAATTCTAGTTGCTGTATAAATACAGTAAGTTTACAAAATGTAATTGCCTAAAAGAAACAGCACATCTTGCTAATATAGTATATATGTGTTCTGTGTCATGAAGATTTCGGACCTTAATCGAGATGAGGCCAACCCTGTCAGGACCCTGAGGCATCTAGAGATTGTTCCAGATGCCAACTACATGTTGTTTTTGAGGACAACATCCTCCTCATCAATACACAATTGTCAGACTGTATATTTATTATCACACCCTCCAGTGTCAACCAAATGAGGATGAGGTTCCCTTTTGAGTCTGGTTCCTCTCAAGGTTAGTTCTTCTTCCATTGAAGGGAGTTTTTCTTTGCCACAGTCACCACAGTCACCTCAGGCTTGCTTGTTGGGGATAAATCTAAACACATTTAAATAGAAGTATAATATTAATTTTGATTTTTTTATTATATTGGCCTTTGTATAATATTAAACTCTGTGTACTATATTTCTTATGTTCTGTAAAGCTGCTTTGAGCTTTGTCCAAATGTCCATTGTTAAAAGTGCTATACAAATACATTTAAATTGAATTGAATTGAACTGAAGTATATGTTAGCTTCAAAAAAAAAAAGAAATTAATGCTTTAAAACTTTATGTTTCATGAATTATTAGCCATTAATGACCCATACAGATTAAGATGGTTTCTCTAGTTTAAAAAAAATCACATTTTAAAGAAAATCTGTGTAAACTTTCAACATACTTTCGGTAACAAGACACTAATTCTAATAAAATACAAGTAGAGTTCCAATAAGATTCTAAAAATTGAATCTAATCCTACAACACAAACTAATAGGATGCTTTGACAAGTAAAAGCATAGATAAACCAATCTCTATGCTTCTATGGCTACAAAAGACAAATAAAATCGGTTCCTCTATAGATGCCTTGAAGAAGCTGAAGAACCTTTGTCCTATTATAAGAATATACAGCATAAAGAAGGTAGACCACGAGTTTATATAACCTTCCCACCTAACACACCTAGCAACCCTGTGAGTTGTCTTAGTGGTTATTGACTTCCTGGTCATTACAGGTAAACATTTTAGACTTTCAGCTAAGAGATATGTGGTGTATGCCTTCAGTAAGATATCTGTTATACAACTGGGCCTGTGGGCTGCCAAAGCACAGAAGGCTATACACAGAAGGCACAATTTGTGGTGTAATTGTGTTAATCATGCGAAATGGGACAGTGTAAACATTAAGAACCTCTGGAATAACTTCAGGGTGATAATGAAGAGATGGGAGAGGTAAGCAGAGCAAATTTTGTTTGCAGACACAGTTCGCAGAGTATGATGGAGTTCATGATGGATGAATTCATCCGTTCTATAACACGTATACATACACACTACCACCTACAACATCTAGTATCATCCAGCCTATTGTGGTTAGAAAGAGATTTCAGCTCGTTATTTTTAGCGTTGTTCAGTGAGCAGTGCTCATTCAGCACTAATTAAGAAACAGAGCTAGATGTGGGAGTTTAATAATTAGAGAAGATATGGATTCTGACAAAGCGAGAAATAGAGAGATAAGTCAATGGGCAGCACAAATAAAATGGATTAGTATGAGGCATAGACAAAAACTACCTAAATAATTAGGAAGGACAGATAAATACAACAGCTAATGAATTAGCTGAGGTTGCATTGAAATAAGAAAAGATAAGGCTGAGATGTTAATAATACCAAGGGCCATGTAATCTGAGAATGTGGAAGAGTATTGAAATGTTTATATATTGTCCCTTAGGTTAAGTAGAATAAATGATCAAAAACAGAAATGTATCATTCAAAATCTGTTATAAATATAAATCCGAAGATACGCTGTCCATCATACAGAGAAGAACAATGATGCCCCCTGCTGTGAAGAGATCCTGACTGCATGAGTTGATAAGATCCTTCGAATGCAAGCTGCTCTTTTTGTTTCTAGAAATGCTGACAAATCACTAATTTCATCATCATATATCAAGTTGGTCCACAATGCATAATGCCGGGATAAGAACTGTATAAATGATGGTGGTTGCTGAATAGTTCAGATTTTAGCTAACTAAGCAGAGTGACTCTTTATTTTCTTCACTTCACTCATGGCAGATTTAATATTGTAGAAATTTCTTATTAATTATGCACTCATGAGCTCCAAGAAGAACATCATGCACCTAAGGTAATGTTTGTAGATTAATGTTCTCCCGTGCGAATAGACAAACATGGAGACATATATAAACCATGCATTTGTGCACTACGACTGGGTCTGTCTGTTACTTAATTATCAAGACATCCAAAAACTGCAGTGTTGGGACTTGAGACAGCTGAAAAGCCCTGCTCTAAAAATACATTTTTTGAACAATTTTTTTTGAATATTAGAGAATAAAATATGATATCTATCCAGAGCTTGACAGCAGAACTATTAGGGTTGAGCAATAAATTATAGCATGAGGAATCAGCAAATTATTACATATACGTTCACTAAATGGCACATGGGCAGTCAGGATCATGACTTCTAATTCCATAATGTTTCACTGGGCTCAAATAAATGAATGAATGAATGAATGAATGAATAAATAAAGTTATGATTCTGTTGCAGTCCTTTGGGTAAAATATACCTTAATTGGTATATTTGGAAAATAGTCTACGTACATTTAGTTTCTTAATCAAAAGCATTTAAGCGGGGGGAAGGATGTCTAAGTAAATCAGGGATTCCTATTATCTAGGCATCATGACCCCGTGTGAGTGTAACTTTACGAATAATCTGCTTTTTTATATCTCCTCTAAGTATATAGACAATTTTTGTGCATTATTATATTTAAATGGACAGTGTACATGCTATCTGAGTCTTTTTCACTGTGTTGCATTAGCCTAAGAGTCCAGAATAATTCTTTGTCGTTGTAAATGTTCTAATTAAAAACATTTCATTTGATCATTTTGCTAAATTGTTTTGGTACATTGGACTGTTCTCTGTCAATGGCTGAGCACTGGCATTATCTACAGACAGCTGGGGATCTGACTGAATCAAATTAGAATTTTTTTTTACAAATCACCATTAGTGTATTTATTTGGGCTTATCTAAGCCCCCATATGGCCTATCCGCAAATGCATATGTGTAATGAATGAGGAACTGAGGTCATAGTTTTAGATAAGTGAATATAAGGAGCATGGTTTAGAGCCTTATTTTCTAGAAGCATGGATGTTGTGTATGAACAGCACTGATCTTCAATAAACTCTGCTTTTACTATGCATCTTCCAGTCTGACTAATTCGGTCTTCTTTATTTTCCATATCATGTTAGATAGGGCTAGTCGGTCAATGTGATGATTGGAATCAGATATATTTTAGAGAACTGTTTTTTTTTTCTAGTTTTTTATACCACACATAGTATATACCAAATCTCGACTAAAAACAATGACTAATCACAAGCCATATCAGGGAATCGACTAATATTGTCTGGTTGACTACTGTAGCTAATGATAAATCTTCTTGACTTGACGTGAAATGTTACGGTATGCCATGACGACAGGACGGATTACTCAGGGGCTTGAGATGCTTCAATTGTCTCTTTTAGTGTTCATTGTGGTCTCTATTTTGACTATCAGGTCTATGAAATAAATGATTCAGCAAGATCTAGAGACCCAATCGGTGGAACCACAGCTTATGTCTGAAAAAAAATTTTTTTAATCACTGTATGTGATCGGGGGGCACGGTGGCTTAGTGGTTAGCACGTTCGCCTCGCACCTCCAGGGTTGGGGGTTCGATTCCCGCCTCCACCTTGTGTGTGTGGAGTTTGCATGTTCTCCCCGTGCCTCGGTGGTTTCCTCCGGGTACTCCGGTTTCCTCCCCCGGTCCAAAGACATGCATGGAAGGTTGATTGGCATCTCTGGAAAATTGTCCGTAGTGTGTGATTGCGTGAGTGAATGAGAGTGTGTGTGTGTGCCCTGCGATGGGTTGGCACTCCGTCCAGGGTGTATCCTGCCTTGATGCCCGATGACGCCTGAGATAGGCACAGGCTCCCCGTGACCCGAGGTAGTTCGGATAAGCGGTAGAAAATGAATGAATGAATGAATGTACAGTATGTGATCAATGTATGTAGTTTTCAAAGATTGTATAGATGAATACATTAACACTTTGTAAACACAATACATAAAAACAAACAGTGAAATAAGAGCTAGTTTAAGTGTTTCAGGAAGACAGTCAGTGACTCAGTTGTTCGGACATCTAAGGGAAGTTCAAGCCACCACCTCGGTTAGGTTATTAGATATGTAGTTATTTTGTTAATTTTACTAATGTAAAGAATTACAGAAACAGTTAGGTCTCATGCTTGACAGTCCCTGATGATGCATGTCAGCCTCAGCCCAACATGCAACTGAATATAAAATAAAAAATAGCTTGCCTCAGGCTGGATCATATCTGAGCCCTTCTTATATGCTTTACACAAAAATATATCTCTCTCTGTCTCTCTCTCTCTCTCTCTCTCTCTCTCTCTCTCTCTCTCTCTCGACATCTTGATTAGAATATTGTGGATGTTTGTGTTGATGTCAAGCCAGCAGCCATATAAAACACCATTTTCAGTCAGACATATGGAGATCATATCATAGCAGTCCCTGTGCTCTGACCCTGACATCCTAACAAGTTAAGATATGGAAAAAAATTCACACTGCTATATATGTAGCCAAAGATCTATCTATCTCTGTTAAAAGCACTGTTCAATCTCGCTGGATCTCAGTGATTTGAGTCTTTTTTTTATCCTATAGCTGTTGCACCTTATTATATATTAAAGATAAATATAATAAATATATATATATATATATGTGTGTGTGTGTGTGTGTGTGTGTGTGGTTCATGCACCTCACCCATAAGCTATCAAAGCTTTGAGTTCTCCCAGTTTATTTATGCTTATGCTTATTTCTCCCCATGTTTTTATTACATGATTCACTGATAACAAAATGGTAAACACCCTTTGTAAACCAAACTATATCAAATTTACAGCAGTTATAAGATCTGAAAAAATAAAACTATATGTAAAACACTGTCGGAATTTATCCATGTGATGTAAAAAACAGCTTTATCATTTCGTGCATACTTTTTGTGCATACTCTGTCTATACACAAACATTTTTGTGGAAATAGTCACATTCTGGACTAAAACCTGACAGAACAAGTTAACTTGCTAAAAGCTGTAGAACAATATCAAAACTACAATCAGTGGTGGTGCATTTTCACCAAAACTTGCAACAATGGATTTGTCTCTCAAAATCTAACACATAAGTTTGTTTTTTAGTGATTGTACCCCTTGCACCCCTTCCAGTTCCAAGAAGAAGCTCCTGAAAGGCCTTGAACGTGCCTCAGTTGAATGGTGTAGGTGAGGTTTAGTGCTGTGGGAAAATAATTTTAAGTCATTGTTTTATTTCCTTTTTTTTTTTAGTATAATTTTGTTGTATCATGTAGAAGCCAAATCCAAAAAAAAACAAACAAAAAAATGCACATAAAGTCTTCTTTCCTCAATTTTATTTTGCATAATTGGCATAATTGAATAAAGCTTAAAAATTACACGTTTGCTTAAAAAAAATAAGTGAAATGTATCTCTTAATTTCATTAGTAAAATGAAACACAGAACATTATTATTATTTTTAACGATCACTAATATTTTTAATGAAAATTACAAACTGTTAGTTTAGTGCAGTGTACAGCTGGTTTACTGCTTACAGAGATCATCTCATGGCCAAATTAAGAGCATAAGCAATATTTAACACAGTGTAGTGCTGTTCAATTATTTCAGCTAAATAGTTTGCTAGCCATGCAGCAAAAGTGCAGCTGAGATTTACTGAATTGATTTATTTAATTGATTTATTAAAATTTTATTTTATGAATTAAAAAATTATATTTATATAAAAAATAATTATAATCAAAAACCTGACCTAAAGAACGACCTAGCAGCTTGGCTCTCTCACTCACTCACTCACTCATTTTCTACCGCTTATCCGAACTACCTCGGGTCACGGGGAGCCTGTGCCTATCTCAGGCGTCATCAGGCATCAAGGCAGGATACACCCTGGATGGAGTGCTAACCCATCGCAGGACACACGCAGCTTGGCTCTTTCAACATATTTAAGCGACACTGGCCAATATTGCATATATAAGACAGATTTGCAACCATTCACATCCTATTTATCAGGTTTTCAATGTCTTCTTTATCCATGATTATTAGAAAAAAAAATCTACTTTTAGCTTTGAATTCTCTGAGTTTCTATTTTCTGTTGCAATTTTCTGGCTAATATCTGATTGCAGTGAAAACTTTTGTCGGCAAGGAGATAAAACAAGCTCATTTGTAGGAAAGCAGCAAGAAGCCTAGTCCTGGGTTCATTTAAAGATCTTAGTTAAATTAAAGTTTAACCCCTTATTGTGAACTTTTTCCAGAGAAAACCTGGACTTCAAGTCAGTCTTCAAGTCAGAACGTACTGTCACGGGTGCTGCAGTCATCATGTCTGACTTAAAGTTGTAATGCCTTGTAATTACACACATTTTAAGATCAGTCCCTTCAGATAGAAACAAAACACTCAGGTGACAATCAAAGCATGAATGGATGTAACAGCTCCACTAAAGATCCTGGTATTTCACCGACCCTGAATATCATCAGCATGACAGTCTTACTTAGACCACTTTATTACCATTGGAATGAGTTCACCTCTTATGCTTGGCATTCCTTCTTGACTCAGACCTTTGAAACAAATGGCCACCTTAAACAATATGACAAATGGCACAAAGAGACAGATGATATCCTGAGTTACCTTGTCCTTTCCTTTCATATTAATGTGAGACAGGACCACAAGACTAATGTCAAGTTTGAATTTAACTAGCATTGTCACTTTATTTGACTTCTACATGATACAACAAAAAATATACTAGAAATAAAAGGAAAAAAACAATGACTTAAAATTATACTCCTACACCCTTTTAGTATTGGAAGGTTTTAATCCTGAACTTGCTCCTCACGTGAAATGTGAATTACACCAGGATCGTGTTTTTTATGTTTTACATTTTTAGGTTCAACAATCTTAGAAAAAGTCAAACATCAGCCTCAGTCACTTGTTACTTACAAAAAAAGGTTTTAAAAAATAGAAAAGTATTTTCTATTGTTTTTGTGTGTGTGTGTGTTGATCCAGTTTTAATATGCATTTTCCTAAGAGGTTTTGGCTTAGTTTTGTTTGAGTGACATTTTGTATTCTTTGCAGAAAATTAAGACTGGTTGTATTTGTGCATTTTCTTCTAATACTGATGTTAAAATTGCTTCTGTCTTGCATCAGCTGTCAGTTTCACCTGGATGATTCACAAAGCTACTGATTCACACTGAGGAGAGACTGAAGAACAGGTGGAGTGCTGACAGTAATTAAATTAACATGTTGATACTGCTTTACAATTAGCTTTTCTAGGCTTTATCTCAGTCTTCTGACACATCAAAAAAACCAAAAGTCTCACAAAATCTGGTGCTTTAGTAAAACGTGCTAGATGTCACTATGACTGAATTCTGGCAAACAGCCCAAAATTGCAGGTTTAGTATTGACTCAGATTGTGTTTTTCTGCCTTCATTTGACATCTTTTTTTAAAGCAACCATAAATATATTTTCTTAATTGTTGTCTGTTGTATTATGTTGTATAATCTTTAACCCAGGAGCCCCTGTTACCGGAGGCGGGGCTTAATATGTAAATCAAGTCAAGTCAAGTCAAGAAGCTTTTATTGTCATTCCAACCATATATAGCTGTTGCAGTACACAGTGAAATGACACAACGTTTCTCCAGGATCATGGTGTTACATAAAACAAAGACATGGCTAAGGACTTAGTAAGTAGTCCTAGATACATAACGTGCATCTGTGCAACCTGGTGCAAACAGTGCAGGACAAAACAAACAAGACAGTGCAGGACAAAAGACAGTGCAAACAAAAAAAATACAAGACAATACACAGAAAGCAGAGCCGACCAGTGTAAATACTGTATGATCAATCAGTAATACGTGTGCAGAAATGCCGGAAGGAACACGCTGGTATTATAGCAGCAGTTACATGAGGTATTATAAAGAATTGTGCAAAACAACAATCAACTGTAATGTGTGAGGGCATGTGCAAAGAGAAAAACAGTACATAAACAGTTTGATATGATGGTGCTGTTGACATGGATGTAAATTGGAAGAGTGTGCATTTGGTGTGTGTCATTGCAGTCCATACAGTGACACCAAATACACACTCTTCCAATTTACATCCATGTCTACAGCACCATCATATCAACCTGTATCTACACTACACATGCAGTATACCAAAACAAACATGGTGTTTGTATTCGACTACAAACACCATGAAGCTGAGATTCTACAGATTAGCACTCTGTGACTAAAACTCACAGAAATAAAAGGCAAAAAAACACAAAACAATCGAATAGCCATGACACTAAATCTGACCAAACCTGATGTTTTACGATTATAAATCATATTCCAATAAACAAATCCACTTGATTCTTGCAATCCCATATCTTTGTCACTTAAATCAAAATGAAACAGTTAATGGTGAGATGTTATAGAATAGAGTTCTGGAGTTTTTAGGCATCATTCTAAATGAATTCATAGGGATATACTAGAATTGTAAAATGGTGGAATTTTTTTTTTTTTTTTTTCGGTGTTCCATCTTCTCCCATTCTGAACTGCTAATATATACTTATTTAAACACGTTAGTACTATAACACATTTGTAGCAGTGTCACATTTTACACCTTTATTTTGGTACCAGAATTATTCAATTACACCTTGTAGGTTTTAGATATACTCGTTTACTCTTGAGCATGTTGTTTCTTGTACCATTTGTAAACCAATAATAATGTAAATTATTAAAATGTCAAAAATCTGCCCGTGTGTGTGCTATACTCTATGATGCCTCTTCAATGCAAATGTAATTAATCAATAATTTCCTTCGTAATCTTCAGCGAGTTTTTTTCTCTTAGCAAACCTTTTCTCCAGTTTCTGCAGTAATCCAGATTGAGTGACAATCAGACTCAAAATACGGATGCTTGCCTACAAAGTTAGAAATAGACCAGCTCCCTCTTACCCCAAAGCTCTGATTAATTCCTCACACTGCACCTAGCTCCCTCAGATCTACAGCACTGCTCGACTGGTCCCACCATCTCTCAGGGTAAGAGGTAGGTATACAGCAGGACTCTTTTCTCTTCTACAGAGTCGGTGGAATAAACGTCCCCTAAATGAGTCACTGGTCATCTTCAAATGATGGTTGAAGCCATACCTCTTCTTTAAACACTTAAACTAGCGCTTATTTTCCCTGTTTGTTTTATGTGTATGCCTATATTTAAAAAAACAACCCTGAACAGAGTTTCAGGTTGATGGTATCCTAATTGTGTAACCTAGTGAACCAGCATTAATGTATTTGTTGATAAAGACTTAAGCACTTGTGCACATCGGTCTGGATAAGGACGTCTGCCAAATGCTGTAAATGTAAATGTATATAGTATGCAAAAGAGAGACATCCCACTGCATCAACAAGCTCAATGGGGATGTAGTATCTTAGTGGTTAAGGTGTTGGACTACTGATCAGATGGTCATAAAAGCAAGGCCCTTAACCCTCAATTGCTCAGCTAATTCATTCATTCATTCATTCATTCATTCATTCATTTTCTACAACTTATCCGAACTACCTCGGGTCACGGGGAGCCTGTGCCTATCTCAGGCGTCATCGGGCATCAAGGCAGGATATACCCTGGACGGAGTGCCAACCCATCGCAGGGCACACACACACACACTCTCATTCACTCAATGACCGGGGGAGGAAACCGGAGTACCCGGAGGAAACCACCGAGGCACGGGGAGAACATGCAAACTCCACACACACAAGGTGGAGGCAGGAATCGAACCCCCAACCCTGGAGGTGTGAGGCGAACGTGCTAACCACTAAGCCACCGTGCCCCCCTGCTCAGCTAATAAATGAGATAAATGTAAGTTGCTCGGCATAAGGGCGTTTGCCAAATGACATGAATGTACACAAGCTAAGAGTCAGTGTCTAAATCTGCTGACATGATCCTCAGAATAGCATTAGGGTTTATGTGATTCTTATCTAAAATCATGTACATTTATTGAGTCTTTGAATCGTCAGTGCTCCATGGAAAGGTTTCACTCTTCCATAGAAATTACTGCAGCCGTATCACACACAGCACACGTACCTGCCGTACTATTAAAAACCAACACTGGAGCAAATGTCAAGTGCTCAATAGATTAAGCCCCTTAGTCACACAGAAGTGCTGGCCTTTTCTTCACTCCAATCCTATAACCTGTCGAGAAAGAGCATCAATCATCATAAAAGAACATGGAACATTTGTATTCGTAGTACGGTCACATTGGCATTTGGAAACGCAGGTGTGAACTGCATGCTAGATTCCTGCTTTAATTCTGCAAGGTCTTTTACTCTAGTAGATTCTAACCACCATTTTACTATTTTACTTTCACATAGATGTTAATCGAGCACTTTTGGAAGGAGTCTCCAGTACTAGTGCTTTGTATCAGTCAGTATGGATGACTAGGCACTTTCCAGATTCTCTGTAATGACAATCTTATCTTTCAGTTATATCTTATACTGTAGAGAAAGAACCTGTTCTCTATTTTCCGATATCATAACATGACCATTAATACTAAATATTTTAGCTGTGTTCTTATGTATTTGGGGTTACAATAGATTCATACAGTCTCTCTCTATATTGAACTATCTCCGGTCCTCCTCGGTGAAGCCTTGCTGCTGAGACTTTAGCTATTAAATAGCTTTAAAATGATTCTCTGGCAGCAAAAAAGAGGTTTTCAATCTGATTTCTAAAGTCCAAATCAGCTGACCATGGACAGAATGGTCTTAGAATGTACCTTTTAGGAAGGATTGCACTGATGAGGCACTGATATTAAGGTTCACAAGAACTTTTCTCCAGAAAAATCATCATTAATATTCATTCTAATACCATAACTGGCCAATGACTCATTTTGTGCTGTGAAGTCGCATACAAGTGTCATTAATAATTTTTAATTTTTCCAAGTTGCCCTTTCTTTACAATTTTCCGATACAAATTCAACAGTCTGCACACGTCCTTTGGTACTTTGAGAGTGAAATTAATCTTTCTAATCTAAATCCACAACAAATCACAGACCTCCGTTTATTTCCAAATTCATTTCTTTTAAAAAGTATAAAACACACAGTATATGCATTGCCTCCCTCTTACATCACATTTCAGTGTCTCTTGCACGATTCACAAACTGAGTGAGTGACACAGAGGTTTGATGGAAGCAGAAAGGCAGAAAGCATACAGTGTTGTGATAGTTTTTAAATTGTTTCTATAGGATAATCTACAGTATAATGTCAAAATGTCAAGTGTCTAAAAGTATGCTGAGAAAACAGAATGGTTTACTCTGCATCTTCGGACAAAATGCTAACCATGGTGTTATTGTCTTAAAAAAAACTTCCTACTGCTTTACGACTAATAAGTTAGGAATAAATCATGACAGCGTATTATTATAAGAACGTAATTAACAATGGGGATGAGGGTGTGATGATGTGAAGTAGATTTACTGTTGCCATTTCCAAGCTGATTATTTTCCAATGCAAATTGTTTTATCTCTCTTATGCCACAGTAATTTTGCCAGCATTAATAATTTATCTGTTTATAGTTCTGCTTAATGTTGTGGAACACCCTTTAACCAAGTTAGTTGTTATTATCACTTATGTTATAAAAGCTATAAACAGTCTCTATCTCTCTTTAGCTCTGACTGATGCTAGAGGAAACCATCCGCCCATCCAATTTCCACGCCACTTATACTTATCCATAGGGTCTTAGGGGACCTGGAGCCTATCCCAGACAGAGGACACCCTGAATGGGGTACTAACCCATCAGAGGGCAAAATTTAGAACACATCCAAACATCACTCACACACTATGGACAATTTAGAGATGCCAAACTGCCTATAACACATGACTTTGGACCAAAATATTGGGAGAACATGCAAACTCCACACACATGACAGAGTCTGGAATTGAACCACCAAACCCAGAGATGTAGGGTGACTAAAAAATCAGCACTGTGGAATAAAAGCATTACAATTACATGAATTAATATATATTAAAAGAGCATTTTCTTTCTATTACTGTATATTCTACATGCACTTATCAAACCATTTGCATTGATTTGAAGGTAATTTAATGCTGCTGAATTTATTATTTATAATGGAATTTATTATTTATAATGGAAAAGCTTAAAACCTTGAAATGTGATGAAAGTAATTAAAATCAGGCTGAAAATAAATATGTCTGACTCATATTAATCTCAATAAGAAATAGTTTAGTATATAATAAATTCATATTCAAGGTGTTTCAACTTGGTAAGATATAACTGGTGAGGAGCTTATTTATGTATATGTATATAAAGTGTATATAAGGTACAAATACATGCACTTATCAAACCATTTGCATTGATTTGAAGGTAATTTAATGCTGCTGAATTTATTATTGGTTCCACAAAAACATGTTTTTGCCAAAAATTTTTCATCCTCCTGAAGTAAAAAAAGCAAGCGAGCTCTCATACACACCTATCAGTATTTAAACACATCAGTGGAGCAAATGTCAAGTGTTCTGCTTAGCTGCTTAGTCACACAGGATTGCTGGCATTTTTTCTGAAGTCCAATAACTTGCTGAGAACGAGAATCCGTCATCTTAAGCGGATATGGTGGCTTTAACCCAATAGTACAGTGACGATGACATTTGAAAGTACACTTCTTGACTGATGTTTGGGGTGTGCTAGATCTAAAATGAGTTTTACTTTTGCATGCTTAAAGATGCATTTTGACAGAAATAAAGCCCACCAACAACACAGGCTGATTTCACACTTCTTTCTTATGTCAAAGGCCAAACTTCTTCTCAAGTCAAAAATTATGAAACGAAGATAACCAAAAAAGTGGAACCAATAATAAATTCAGCAGCATTAAATTACCTTCAAATCAATGAAAATGGATTGATAAGTGCATGTAGAATATTATAAATAGACATGAGGGCAAATGCTATTATAATATATTCAGCGTGTATTTGAAATGATTTTATTCCACAGTGCTGATTTCACAATTTTCATTGTGTTGAATGTGTCATTTTGTTAAACAGGAGCTCTGACTATTACAAGGCAAATCAAAGTGAAGTGAAGTGACGTGACATACAGCTATGTATGGTGACCCATACTCAGAATTTGTTTAACCCATTCAAAGTGCACACACACAGCAGTGAGCACACACACCGTGAACACACACCCGGAGCAGTGGGCAGCCATTTATGCTGTGGCGCCCAGGGAGCAGTTGGGAGGGGGTTCAGTGCCTTTCTCAAGGTCTTGGCCGGCCCGAGACTCGAACACACAACCTTAGAGTTAGGATTCAGACTCTCTAACCATTATGCCACGACTTCCCCATAGGTCCATTTTAATGTGCTTGATAACTTTTCGTTGCAGTTGATATAAAATGTTTTTCTTCTTCCAGTTGCTAACTGTTTAGGGTCACCACAGCAGATCTTCTGGTCTGCATGTTTGATTCAGCACAGGATTAATGCCAGATGTCCTTCCTGTCACAACCCTCCCATTTTATCCTGTTGTGGGGCCAGCACTGAGATTTAATCCCTCAGTGGCTGGGTTAGTTCCCTACCCAAGAATCGTACCCCAGCCACAGCAATGAGGGTGCAGGAGCCTGTTGCAGGACCATCCTTGGAGCAACGGAGTTTAAATACATATCAATTATAATAAAAGTGGATTAGTCTATTATTGTAGTTTGTTTTAATCAATAGTATGGTTAGCAAAGTATTATTAGAAATATGAGTTTCTATTTGTTTTTTGTAACAAATTATAGGAACAGAATTGAATTTCCAAACATTTAGTAACTTAAGGCAATATTTACACCACACCAAAATTGCAAACAAAGGATTTTAAACATTGAAGGTGTGAACCGCACATGCATAAACTTTTTCTCGATACAACTAACTTTTTCTGTATAAATATGGACTAAAGTTGCAAGCATGAATTTCATTTCTGACAGTAACTTACACAGTAAACTACACAAGTGGAGCCCAGAAAAATTGAATGACAGACATGAAGAAAGGCCATTAGAGGCCATTAGAGGTCAGTATTAGAAAAGAATGCAATATTTTCCAGATTATCTTACACTTTTTATCTGTAACAGCATGACCATGACGGACAAATTGTTAATTATTCATAAGCTTGTACATGTCATTCTGTTGGGCTAGAGAAGAAATAATTGAGGCAAACAATCTCCCTCCCATCCACCACTAAATCATTCCCCAGACACACATTCACAGCAAATAAATAACATATATATATATATATATATATATATATATATATATATATATATATATATATATATATATATATATATATATAATATAATATAACATACAAATATCTATCCACCCTCTACATTGCTTATACTACAGGGTTTTGGGGAATCTTCACAAGGCAAACCATGGACAGGATAACAGGACACAATCACACACACAATGAAGAGATGTTATTAAGCCTAGAATGCATGCCTCTGGACTAGGGTAGGAAACCCCCAACGCACAAGGAGAACATGCACATGAACTCTACACAAACACACACACCGGGGGTTGTAATGGAGCTCCCAACTCTGAAGGAATGAGGCAAACATTCTAACCGCCGTATCACCATGACCCACTACACTACATAATTTTTTTTTTTACATATAAAAACAGTGCACATATTATATATTGTAGCACTACTTTCATTACTGCACATTATATTTTAAAATATTCATTCAATCATGCAAAAACCTGGATCCACATACTGTTACTGATACCCTAACAGCTAAAACAAGCACAAAAGCATCAGGCAATAGCAAAAAATATCTCAAGCTAGTTGAATTTTGTTTAGTTATTAAATCACCTTGAATGCCTGAATTTTTGTCTGAATCCTTGCTTCCCAACAAAATCTTCAACTAAGATGAGATATGTGTCTCTTATGAATAGAATCGCAATTGCAAGCATTTGTTTGCCAACAATGCCATTCACTGACCATTGATTGGTCATCAGGGAAAACTCTTCACAAAGGTTTATCATAGGTTTCATATTCCTCCATATAACTCATATACATGAGAACAAACATGTTGTTTGTTCAGGACCATGGCAATACAACAATACAGCAGCACAGTACAGAGGAATTACAAGTGAATAAGAATGCTTGAAATTTAATGGAAAAGCTTTAAACTGAAATGTGATGAAAGTCATTAAAATTAGGCTGAAAATAAATATGTCTGACTCATTTTAATCTCAATAAGAAATAGTATAGTATATAATAAATTCATATTCAAGGTGTTTCAACTTGGTAAGATATAACTGGTGAGGCGCTTATTTATGTATATATGTATATAAAGTGTACATAAAGTACAAATACAAGGCAGTATCAGATGGAGGCAAGGTATACGATAAATACTCAGGACATTATAAAGCCAGGACTTACATTTATGTCATTTGGCAGACACCCTTATCCAGAGTGATAAGGTTTATTTTAGATTTATCTCTTTTATACGACTGAGCATATGAGGGTTAAGGGCCTTGCTCAGGGTCCCAGGAGAGGCAGCTTGGTGGCCCTAGGACTTGAAATCACAACCTTCCACTCTATAATCCAATATCTTAACCACTGAGCTAACACATCCCATTTAATACTGTAGCTTTCAATAGCTTTTATTAGCCAGAATATTAAATACTCAATATATTAAAATACCCAGGACAGTAAATATTTAAGATAGTAAATAATCAGGGAAAGTTAATAGACAGGACAGTAAATATTAAAGATAATAAATTATTAGAACAATAAATATATTGGACAATAGATAGTAAGGAAGAAATACTCAGGACAGTTAATACAACGAACAGTGCAGGCAGCAGAACAATACTGAATGGAAGAAACTAGTGCAAACATTTATCTGCAAACTGTTGACTCTACATTATGACACAGTTAGCACAAAGATCCCTATAGGATAGTGTTTCTCTGTCTGAAGGAGTCTAAGTTATATCTTAATAGGAAGCTAAGAAAATGTAATTATCCATAGATGAACCACCAAAAATCTTTTTCTTATAAGTAATGAGTAATGTTTCTTGGCTTGTTCAAATCCTGGCCTGCTGTTAAAACCTTGAACAAGAGAATTATTTATAACAAGGCATTAATTTCCCTGGATTCTGACCCATATGTCTTCAGACTTCCCTAAAGACTTCAGACAGATTCACACAAATGTAAAGACACGATAAAGACAACAAACACATGATTAAGAACTGATGTTGTGATATGAGTCTTAGGAACGATGAAAAGAACAGGCATTAATGCTCCACTCGAAGCACTTTGATTCCCTCTGCTGGTGGATGTATTATGATACAAGCTTCATTTACTTTCAGTACA
This sequence comes from Tachysurus vachellii, assembly GCF_030014155.1. Lineage (NCBI taxonomy): Eukaryota > Metazoa > Chordata > Actinopteri > Siluriformes > Bagridae > Tachysurus > Tachysurus vachellii. Next base: position 23,161,588 of record NC_083465.1, read on the forward strand.
GTGGCAGAAGATGGCCTGGTCTGATATATATATATATATATATATATATATATATATATACATTTTCTTTTTCACACATATTGATGGCTAGGTGTGTGTACATCACTTACCTCTGCTGGGCAACCTTCAGTCCTGGCATTTATGTGGATGTTACTTTATGAATTATGTGGATGTTACTTACCAGCAACTGTACTGTACCACCTATCAAAACATCAAAAAAGTGCATACTTACATGGACCAAGGTGAGACATCAGTTAATCCCAATGCACCATGTGTACAGGTACATTCCCTGCTTGCTTTGATGAGGAAGAAGAAATCTGGAGTACCCTCAAGAAACCCATATAAACAATTCCACAAATAAAGTAACCAGAGCTCAGGATCAAACTAGGAACCCTGGAGCTGGGAGGCAGCAACTTTACCTGTCGCACCACCATGCAACCTCACAATGATGTTAATTAATGATTATTTAATATATATTCTTTCATTAATAGACCTTAAGTTAAAACTTAAGTTTTATAAATTTAAAACTTAATATTATGACCCATTCATTGCATACCATTATATGTAAAAGCTAAAACAAAGAGTACTTTATATCCAAATATGGTTTTTACATCTCAAGCAAATATTTCCATGACTTTCCTTCATCATAAAGTTATTACACTTTTCTCAAGCAAGTTAGCACCAAATTAGCAGCAAATTTAACTTAATTGGCTCCAACAGGAATAAACTAACATTGTAATTTTTATAGCAAACTGGTGTTTATTTGTTAAAGTGTGTATTCTGCTTCCTGGTAAAACAGAGTGTATCTGGTTCCACAGGGAAAAAGGAAGAGCTTGGTAACCCCAGACAAAAGCCAAAGGCCACAATGAGGAAATCAATTTTGACACCCTCCATAGCTCACAGAGCCTCTCATACACAAATCTCTAAACCAGAGGGAAATGCTAATAAAGTTGTGCTAGATGTGTCAGCTGGATAGATTTGTACCTAAATGTAAAGGCTGATAACCCAAAAAAATGATAGATGATCATTCCAACAACAAAGCCTTAAAAGTAAAGTGAACAAAGACCTATTGTGTAAATCTATAGTTAAAACAGAGCAGTAACTCATACAATCAAAGTTCATACAGTAGGTTTGCGGGGAAAATAGGCATCAAATATCAAATGTATTAAAATCACTTTTTACTTAAATATACAGTATGAGAAGGAAACAAAATAATACATAAGGAAAGGAATTAAGAATACATTCACATCAGAACAGACTATACATCTTAGTATCATAATATTTGAATTGTAATGATTTATTTCAAATGATTATACAATATTTGAATTGTAATTTATTTCAAATGCAATACAATACAATTCTATACAATGTTTACAAAATATAAAGAATTTAGATATTAATTTGACAATGTTTGGTTATGACTTTAATGCAGAATTCACTAAGTATTTTTTATTACATTTTCTAACCAGTGTATATATACAAATGTGTCAATTATTTTTACCGCCAATTTTTATATATGAATTGATGTTTTTTTTTACATGTTTTACAATCAATATTATATCAATAATATATCAATATATATATTTGCATTTAATATATATTTTTTCTATTACTTATTTTTTTCTATACACTTGAATGAACTTGAACTGTTAACTAAAGGGTACAGCTTCAGAAATTGTCAGATGTACAGTAGTGTACTGACACTGTTGCTTCTACTACGTGATTGCACAAGCAGTGATAGTCCTGATACAAGTTAGTGACCACAAGTTATAATGAGAAGTTTAACCAGAAACAAATACACACTTGTCACTTGATGTGTGCTACTGTTTCTTTAATATTATCAGTGTGTATCAGTGTATTTACACACTACCTAATGAATCAAGTACCAGTATTTATAGAGAGGCAACATGTAATTTTATATGAGTTTTTCATACTTTGATGTCGTTGGTCATTTCTGTTTTTTATTGTTAAATATTTCTTATAGTCAGATTAAGTAACGCTTTCACCACTATGTGCAAAATGCTGTCAATTCAAAAGACTTGCTTATGAATCAGAATTTCCATTTTGCAATTAAAACTACGAATCTCAATCAAGACTTCAATGATTTTATTTTATTATCATTTTTAGCAGAACATAAATACAAAACTGGATTAATCTATATGTAATCTATGTGTAATCTATGTGTAATCTATGAGTAATCTATGAGTAATCTATGAGTACTACAATATTACATTGTGCATTGTCATTGTAAACAACTAAAATTCTAATTTCACAAAATAAAGCGTTACATTTTACCCAGTATATTTATTAAACAGGAATTCAGAAATATTACTTGTAAAAATAATGTCACCATCTCTGAACATAATCTCTATATCCAACAAGAGCTGCAACAAATTGTTACCTTTAAGATTTAACAAAATCACTATTACTGATTTTGGACATTTGTATATGGTTCCTTTTGTATATTATCCAAATTTTGTTTCACTGCGCTCACAATCATTAAACAAAGAAGGAGAAACCCGTATTTTATTTTGAGAAAAGTATAAGTCCATTAAACTTGTGCTTCAAATTATTTCTCTTAAATTCAAATCAACATTTGTGTAATATCTAAGGCTGATTACATGCAGTTTAAAATTAAGCAAAAAGTATAAAACAAAAAAGTGACAAAATAATAATAATAAAAAATTATTGACAAAATCTGTGCACAATGTTTACTTTTTGCAAAATCAATGACAAATATAAAAGAAACAAATCACTGAAAGGAACATAATTTACTATTTATTTAAATTTTAAATATTGTGCTACAAATGCAATTATAATCAATAAAAAAAAAATATTTATTTAGAAGCAAAAAATGTCTCAGAGGCAAAGTACAATATGCAATCTGTAATATTATAAGTTGTAATTGTATGAATGTGAAGTAAAACCTTATGAAAATTGTATCTGTGAGTGAAATTACATACATTTATGGCATTCATATAGATTTCCTAATGCCTAGTAAAATGAATAGGCAACAAATAACCAGCAGGATACTAGTACCTCATTAAAAAGGTGAAAAAAGGCAATAAACAAATGTGATACTCTTACACAGTTAAAAATGGCATTAGTAATAATATTAGTAGATGTAATTTGTCAATTCTGGTCAATGAATTAATTGTCTAAAAATGTGATGCCTATATATATATATATATATATATATATATATATATATATATATATATATATATATATATATATATATATATATGTTTATTTATTTCCAGCATTTAGCAGACACCTTTATCCAGAGCGACTTACATTTTTTATTTCACTTCAACAGAAATCATGGCAACAGGAGTGGAGCCTCTCAACCAAATATTGGGGAGTCATGCCACTGATGAACTGTAGCTGTCCTCATTAATTAATGAGCATCTCTTAAAGTGCACTGAATCTGGCTGTTTCCAACATCAGATTGAGGATATGAGGGGCATTAACTCAATGTTAGAGTGGTAAGATATATCAAAGATAGCTGGACAGACAGACAGACAGACAGACAGACAGACAGACAGACAGACAGATAGATAGATAGATAGATAGATAGATAGATAGATAGATAGATAGATAGATAGATAGATGGACAGTTTCTTTGTTTATTTTCAGCTTACATGAACTCTGTATTATTCCTGTACATGTAAGAGACTGTGCGTGTTCATGGTCAGTAGGAGGAGCCTGTCAGCATCCAATCTGGGTAGAGCCAAAAACTTGCGTGACAAACAGAGAGAAAAACAAGTACGGGCCCTCTCTCCTCCGGGCGCTGCATTAATACCACCGCCTTTCATCTTTCATGTCACTTCTGGTTAACCCTGCTCTGCCTCCACTCCTCCCATCTATCTTTAATCAGCACTCCACCAAAAGCAGGACCAATTAGCTCAAGCGGGCCATCCAGGCCAAAGCAAGCAATCTCTGAGACGCACAAACCAACAGATGAAGAGATCTAAGTGACTATCAGTCTCTCTGACACGATGGTTCTTTATTACGTCTTTTCAAATAAAATTGGTCATTAGTTCTAGCCGTGGCAACTGAAAGAGGAACCTCCTTTAATGTCCAAGGAGTTTCCCTTTCTTTTTCTTACTCTTTCAGAAAAGATGTTTGGAATTATCTCGTGTGTCCAGATGTCTGGACTTTAGTGATTTCTCCTGTTTTAGTAAAGGTAAATGATACTTTAAAGACCACTTTAATGTCCTACCTTTACTTTAACAAAAGATGTTTGTGATTACACAAAGAAATCCTGAAAATAAAAACAGTAAAATAAGGCTGTGGTCACCAGCATTGTAGTTTAAAAATATGGTGTTTTGCTGTTGCTTAAATTAACAGTAAGATACTGTTTTTGTCAGCTACAGACAGCTATACAACTGTAATTTAACAGCATATTCTATATATATGTATGTATGTATGTGCTGGAAGACCTAAACTCAAGAATAAGAGTTAAAAATGAAAGATTATACTGTATGTGGAAAAAAAATATTTTAAGTATAGGCCATATGCTATCTGACAATCTGACATTTAGAGTATAAAGCGTGGGAAAATGTTTAGTGCTAAAGTTTTCACTGGAAATGAATTAATTTGACTTGATCTAGTGAAAAAAAGCACAAGGTCAGCCATCTGTAGATTCTCTCCATTCTTCTTTTAGAATGTGATTTAAATAAATTCAGAAAAGCAAAACAGAAAATATGTATATAATGTTTAATATCCTATTAAGAACAATCTAAGTATTTACCCCAATAGGTTTTAAACTTAAAGGTGAATTTAAAATTTGAACACTAGAAAGTTGTTCTAAAATGTTAAATATTAAACGGTCAGTTTTGGACTATAAAACACCCAGGAGCAAATCACACTAATTGAATTCTAATTGAACACCTATTATTTATGCTGTCCTATATTTATCTTAGCAACCAAGGCTTTTTTGTTACTAGATCACACTGACAGTGACATAACAAATATTATTAAAATGAATAACAAATCTAATTTTTTCTTGAATGCATGTTGCAATGATTTTTGTCACACATAATGGCATAATGAATTTTTAGACATCACACAAAGCCTATTTGGTTTACTGCTTTAATAAAAATCTCCATTAAGAAAACTGCAATATGTTAAAGTTACAAAGGACATATAGAACAAGCACATAAAGGTAAAGCTTTGATTCATTTCCGGCATTACTGCCTTCACCTTAATGTATTAATTAACAACACATTGTGCGTATTAATCACTTAATATTATGGATGATGAGTCTTTCCTTCACCTTTTTTTTTTTTTACATTTTTTATTAGAAATATCCGCTTGTCATATTAGAAAGACAGCAGAAAGTGCAAAAGTCCTCTGTGATTATATATAGAAGTCTTTATTTGTTAAATAACAACATTTTTATAATAGTCTGTTTTTAGTCGTAGGTTATGTCAACTCTCCAACTTACAAATTGATCCTTTATTCTGTATATACTGAGTTACTATAGAAAAGATAATTGTATTAAAAAAATGTGTTAATATAAACCTGTGATGTGAATCGCACCAGCACAATTGTCAGAGCTAAACATCGAACAAAATCTGAGCAGTCCGGTTTAGGAAGTGAATAACACAGTAGTAGAATTATATGGATTACATGCACACAGTGAAAGATCAGTGAGCTGACAGTGCTGTAATGCTTGTGTGTTAGCATTTTTTATGACTTGTTACTTATATAAAAATTCAAAATTCTGGCCATGTTACAATCCAAAACTTTGGTTTCAATTCATAGTGATTTTCGATACACTACAGTGAATTTGTAATAAGATATATATATATATATATATATATATATATATATATATATATATATATATATATATATATATATATAGGCATCACATTTTTAGACAATTAATTCATTGACCAGAATTGACAAATTACATCTACTAATATTATTACTAATGCCATTTTTAACTGTGTAAGAGTATCACATTTGTTTATTGCCTTTTTTCACCTTTTTAATGAGGTACTAGTATCCTGCTGGTTATTTGTTGCCTATTCATTTTACTAGGCATTAGGAAATCTATATGAATGCCATAAATGTATGTAATTTCACTCACAGATACAATTTTCATAAGGTTTTACTTCACATTCATACAATTACAACTTATAATATTACAGATTGCATATTGTACTTTGCCTCTGAGACATTTTTTGCTTCTAAATAAATATTTTTTTTTTATTGATTATAATTGCATTTGTAGCACAATATTTAAAATTTAAATAAATAGTAAATTATGTTCCTTTCAGTGATTTGTTTCTTTTATATTTGTCATTGATTTTGCAAAAAGTAAACATTGTGCACAGATTTTGTCAATAATTTTTTTTTTATTATTATTATTTTGTCAATTTTTTGTTTTATACTTTTTGCTTAATTTTAAACTGCATGTAATCAGCCTTAGATATTACACAAATGTTGATTTGAATTTAAGAGAAATAATTTGAAGCACAAGTTTAATGGACTTATACTTTTCTCAAAATAAAATACGGGTTTCTCCTTCTTTGTTTAATGATTGTGAGCGCAGTGAAACAAAATTTGGATAATATACAAAAGGAACCATATACAAATGTCCAAAATCAGTAATAGTGATTTTGTTAAATCTTAAAGGTAACAATTTGTTGCAGCTCTTGTTGGATATAGAGATTATGTTCAGAGATGGTGACATTATTTTTACAAGTAATATTTCTGAATTCCTGTTTAATAAATATACTGGGTAAAATGTAACGCTTTATTTTGTGAAATTAGAATTTTAGTTGTTTACAATGACAATGCACAATGTAATATTGTAGTACTCATAGTACTCATAATTCATAGTGATTTTCGATACACTACAGTGAATTTGTAATAAGATATATATATATATATATATATATATATATATATATATATATATATATATATATATATATATATATATATATATATATATATATATTATATTATATATATAATTTTTTTCTCTCTCTCTTCTGTTTCCATACTTCTGAAAAGCTGCTTTGAGACAATGGGAATTGTTAAAAAAGCCATACAAATAAATTTAATTTGAATTTGAATATCTCCTGTCAATATGAACAATACATGTTTATTATTTTTTAGGAAATGTGATATTTTCTGCATATTACACATTCCAAAGACAGTTTGCTTTTAAGACATCCACCACAATACACTCTCCCAGTGTCCCTGCTTTCTCTCTCTCTCTCTCTCTCTCTCTCTCTCTCTCTCTCTCTCCTTCACCCTTTTTCTCATGCAGTTGCTTCATCTGACAACAGCTCGGTAGAGCGTAAAGCACAACATCTCCCTATGTATCTACAAGTTGAGGATCACGTTAAATAAACTCACTCTGTACAGCTCAGGTGCTAAAAACTCGAAAAAAAAAAAAGATAAAAAAAAAAAAAAGCTTTATCTTTTCTCTGTCATTTTTTCCCCCTCCACTTGACAGAGTTAACTTACTGGGTTACTGGGATTGTGGACATAAACTATATAGACAAAAACTGTAACAAAAGAAGCACCTTCAAATGACCCCCCATACGCGCACACACACACACACACACACACACACACACAAACACACACACACACAAAATGGCATACTTAAACAAGGGGTAATTAATGCACAAACCACCAATAATGCAGTCTATCAATAATACACTACTTTCTGTATACGTGTGCATAATTAAGATTATGTTGTGCAAGGGTGTAACCTCTCAGCTCAAAACTATAGTTAGGCATATCAATTAGAGCAGTGACTGATGCGATTAAAAACAAAGGCTTTGAGCACATTACTGGTGTTTCGCTGAGACTCTGAGAAATACTGAAAACATTTCTAGGGATATAATGGCATGAGCTGGAAAAGAATGCTGGATTTCCTTAGATCTCTCCCACTTTCTCACACATACACATACAAGCAAAAGCATAAATACTGTACATGCACAACGCATGTTTTAGGTAGAATTAGGTGTATTAGGTAGAACACACAGGCAGAATTTATGTGATTTTATTGGGATTTAAAGCCATTCCAATCCAATGTTTGAATTAAGAAAAGAAAGTTCAAAATATTATCCTCAGTTATATGGAAATGTAAATCTATTATTTGTGTTTGTAGGTATGTTTTATTAATAAATCTTTAACATTTTGCTACAGGTATAAAGCTCTTCAAGCCTACATGTGTTTTTCATGTCTGTATATCTTGTACTTGTTATGTCAGGGTCGGGAGTTTTGCACTCTGCAGGCTGCTGGTTGGTTGAAGGCTGTTAAAAATGTTCAGGTCTTTGTGGTGATGAGTCGAGGCTGACAGAGGTCAACGTAGCGTGAAGAGGTTAAACAAACTAACTCCCTTAATGAAAAACCTCCAGCTGATAAAGCAGTTCAACTCTGGATTAAGTCTTGGATTAAGTTCTACAACCTGTTGTTACCAAGGCGTCTCAGTGCCTCGTCTTTATGCCATTAAAATTAATCTAGTGGAAAAACAGAGGTGTGGAACAAGTAAACAGTGGATGATGGGAATCTAAATCTGAATGTTTAATTCAATCTAAAATCTACTGCATGTATAAATAAAGTACATCTGTATGAATATAGAACTTCTACAAAATGTTTATTTAATTGATTAAAACATAATAGCATTTTTTTCTTTCCACTCACAGAAAAACAAGAGAGAATTATATATTTACATAAATGAATACAGACCTGATAGAATTAATTATATTACATATCTTTAAAATACATTTCTACACATGTGAGAATTTTACATTGAAGTTTCACATTTAAAAGTCATATAAAAGTAGCAGTGGAGTAAATATTAAGTCATGAGGGAAATTAGGCACAATTATGCGTGGAAATAACTGGATTAGCTTATTAATATAGCAGATAAATATGGGTGTATTTTTGTATTCGAAATTGGATGGTTTTGTTCTTGGCTCCCAGTTAGTAATAATAATAAGTAGTAATATTTATATATCTGTATTTTTGTGTGTATACTGTGTCTACAATTTAAGTTCAAGGGCTTCATTTTAAGTTCATTTGCTATATAGTAGTAGTGTTAATAAATTAAAAAGTAATATGCATAAATACATTTGGACTCTTGAAAATCTGGGATAAAAAAAACTAATAGTCCTGTCTTTCCAGGCATTTTATGTGAGCAGATAATAGACTCGGTGAGCATTAATAGTAATAATAATAATAATAATAATAATAATAATAATAATAATAATAATAATAATAATAATAATAATAATAATGTTATCATTATTGTTATCATCATCTTCATCATCATCATAAATTATACTGAAATTGTTAGTAACTGTTAATTTGCAAGAGTCGACTATATTCGCCAATGGATATAACGTATGTACTGTGAATGCTCTGTATGTATTATTTTACTTTTGCATGCAGTTTTGTTCCACAGTTACTTAAGGTCAAATTTAACACAGACAGTGATTTAAGATTAAGCTTAGTTCCTAAAACACTACCTGTTAACAAATTTCTAAAAAATATATATTTTTTTTGTTATTAAAAAATAATAAATAAATAAATACATGCATAAATAAATAAAAATAAATAGATTAATTAATAATAATAATAATAATAATAATAATAATAATAATAATAATAATAATAATAATAGAGTATTGGAAGTTTTTACATTTGTGGAGAGCGTAGTTTCTTTCTTAGGAACGCTAAACATTTGATCCTCATATGTTTGAGTTTTACAGATTTTGAAAATGAGGTATAATTAAATAGAACTGACCTGAAATTGTAGGTAATTGAAAATGAAATTGGATCGCGGTACTCTTCTGTATGACCGGTATTTGGTGAATGTGAAGAACCACACACTGACAGTCTGGGGTTTGGCAGCACAACTAATATTTTCACCAATGATTTTCACAGTGACTGAATGCAGCTCTAAACAGCCTGAGCAGATGTCTGGACTTATCAGGTCAGCACAGTTCACCACGGGTAAAAGCAGGGCTATTAACACGGTAGTGTGTTTAAATTCTATTGTGTAAGTACTTTTGAAAATTGCATTGAATAAAACCACTTTTTCAAGTGAGAACCAATGTTAAGTAGAGAGCAAGAGACTACAGATATACATTACAAATGTATATTAAAAAATGTTGTAATTACAACACCTTCTATGCAAATCTACACACACTACTGCACACTTTCAGTACACACTAAATAAATATATAAATATATAATCATGAAAGAAAACCAGTTTAATCTTCTGAAGATTACACTATTGCAGATCAGAACTTAAGTGCAGCTAAATGGGACAATTTTCCTCTGGCCAAAAAAAGTACAGAAACTGCACACTACACATTTTATTAATTTTAGGTTTTATACAGGGGCAAATTCCATATGGCGCCGACCTTAAACCAAGTGTTTAAGAGCTTTTGGCCACATTTTAGCCACACGTTTTGGGCAACTGACACACATTAGGCTATATTTAAAACTCTTTTCTTGCTTGCAATGCAAACTCTGTGCAAGTATGTTAGCTAGTTCTATTCAGATAAGGTGATGTACACAATATGGCATTCTCTTGTACATGATTTTTGTGTGTGTGTGTGTGTGTGTGTGTGTGTGTGTGTGTGTGTGTGTGTGTGTGTGTGTGTGTGTGTGTGTGTGTGTGTGTGTTAAAGCTGTACTTATAGACAAAGCAATAAACTACAAATGGGTTACGTAATTACCTGCAGTATACTATTTTCGCCAACAGATGGTGCAATGTATCTAATATCATATTTTTTTATTTCTTAACAGTTACAAACTAATAATTGTCTTAAATGACTGTATTCAACTCTATTCTATTCAACTTAAGAAAGTAAGAATAGATTAGGAGAGAAGATGAGAGAGAGAGAGAGAGAGAGAGAGAGAGAGAGAGAGAGAGAGAGAGAGAGAGAGAGAGATGCTGAACAACAGTATTATAATGCCATGCAGTCTGGATAACAATCAGTTGGCCTACATAATGTCTGCCATCGCGTCCAAAGGTCAGAGCAGAGAGTATTTTGCACAAAATACTACTGTACACTCCGATACAAAAGTTAATGCATCTCTTGTAAACAAACACACACACACACACACGCACACATGCACAAATGAGTGTGAGAAAAGAATGGATGTAATCCACTTAGCCATGTGTGGAAACCTCTGAGGTCTGGTCTGTGTCATTTCAAGAGCTAAACCATTCACACATGAAATCTAACTTCATCAGGCAAAGAGCAAATGAAAGGTCAACATGAAACATTCACACAGTGAGCATAACATGGTGCTAGAGACTATAGTCTAAATCTGTTTATGATGCCCAACACCAAGCTAAAGAGTGAGGCTGTCATCAATCCTCACCAAACAGCACACCATGAACAATATCTCAATATAACAAAATATAGCAACAATTATCACATTCAGATCATTTAATTTTAAAAACATTTAGGATTGTTCAGTGATTATGATGAGCAGTGAAACAGGGTGGTACATGGACTGAATCAATGATTTGAAAGTGATTTCATTCATTTTTGCCTATTTTGTTATATTGTTTAATATTTAGATTATTTTTGTTATACTGTATTATATTGTACATAATATATCTTTCTTTGATGTCGGTCAAGTCTACCTGGCCTTGATCATCTCAGTATTAAAATTAATTATAGTTAATAACAGACGACACATTGTAGGGGTGATATAGAGAAGTGGTCCTAAAATGCTAGGAAAAGTTGTCGGTGTTGTTAATTACTACATCCTAGATTATTTGATTTTCATTGCTTTTAATTAAAATACGTCACTAACAAAAAATAAATAAAAAAAGTATATAGATAGATAGATAGATAGATAGATAGATAGATAGATAGATAGATAGATCAGGTGCATTTGGCCTAAATTAAAATCAACACACAGAAAGCGTAAAATAACGAATTATATTTAAAAGAATTTAAAAGATTCAAAACAGCTTTTGCAGACTTTTATTGCTATATATTTTAATCTAGAACTTAATATATTTCACTAAGTGATGAGTAGCAGACTCACAGTGTCTGATTATAACACAGAATCCAATTAGATTTATTTAAACGCGCGTCGCCTTATAAGTAAAACTGCTTAAACGGGACATTTTTATTAATTATTTTTTTTCTTTATTTTTATCTTTATTAAAGCAATAAAGCATTAAACACTAAAAATACTAGAAATACTAACGTTGTTAAATGGTTTATTAAATAAAAAATTTGAGCTGAGGGTTGTTTCAGTCAATGACAACCTGCGCCATATATATATATATATATATATATATATATATATATATATATATATATATATATATATATATATATATATATATATATATATGTGTGTGTGTGTGTGTGTGTGTGTGTAATTTCATTAAACTTGTATTTATTATGTATATATTTATTTATTTTTTATAAATTAAGAAAAATTTTTGTTTAGTTGCTGCTAAACTACTTTGATCATATAAACTAAACTGATAATTAAGAGCAAACTTTTAAAAAATAAAATTGTTTATTTCAATTTGGCAAACATGCTTCAAACAGGAATCCTTTGTTCTTTGTTTTATTGTTTGTTTGTTTACATATCATATTTATTTCCTTGCTTATTTGATTAGTGCATTTCTGTTTGCAGTGTACGACTAGAAAAAAATAATTTATCTTATAAGTTAGTGGATTAACTCGTTTCCTATTCATACTGACGGAAAACTTACAGAAACATTCAGGCGTTTGCACTTTTTTGTGCTGTAACGATTTCTTCAGGCCACAAATTTTAAAATTAGACAAACTACAGCTGATCATTTTATAGCTTTGTTTACTGTCAGAAGCAAGATGTCACATGACATTAAATAAGGAATAATCTTAGTAATATGTCTTATTCAGTCAATTACCAAGACCCGAGAAGAACTCCGAGATTCCCATCAGTTCACCTTTATTTAATCCTAAACCCTTTCAGGTCATTAAAAGCTTGAGAAAACGCAATGTAACGGGTCAGTGACCTGAAATAAAAAGACTGGAGATTTAAAGAGCATGTAATGAATGTGTGGTAAAAAAAATTATAGAAGAAGAAGAAGAAGAAGAAGAAGAAGAAGAAGAAGAAGAAGAAGAAGAAGAAGAAGAAGAAGAAGAAGAAGAAGATGATGATGATGATGATGATGATGATGATGATGATGATGATAAAGAAGAAGAAGATATCTCAATGCTTATTGAGATATATTATGATGATGATGATGATGGTGATGATGATGATGATGATGATGATGATGATGATGATTATGATGATGATGATGATGATGATAAAGAAGAAGAAGATATCTCAATGTTTATTGAAACAAACAAACAAAAAAGTTTTCATTAAACGACTTGCACATATGTCCAGTTTATTTGAGTTTAACGTCGGAGTTCCTTTTCGGTGTAACGCGTTTATGGCGTCACATCCCAGTCAGCCAATAGGCAGTCAGAATCCTGCTCCATGCGCAGCCTCGGTTACTGTCTATGGAAGTATTTTTGATTTGTTCCTAATTGACCCAGATAAAGCGCTCACCGACGGCGATCCTCCGACCCCCAGGCGCTATCAGCCACACAGGAGGGATTTTACCGACAGTTATAGCCTTTTTACTTAACACGTCCAATTTATCAGTGTGATCGTTCAAAATCTGCACGTTTTCGGTTTGGTATTTCTCTCTGCTCGGACTTAATCTCACTAAGACATGGTGCAACGGGTAGATCGTAAGGAAACGGCTTCGTTGTTTTTTGTGTAGCACACACACACACATACACACACACACACCTATGAACTTGGGATACCGGTGGATTTTACACAAAGAACAAAATAAGATGCCTGATAAACTCGCGGAGAATCACACGTCGACGCCATTGAGAGGATCTGCGTTTTTTATCGAGAACTTGCTTGGCTCAGATCGCAGCAAACCTCCTGTTTGTCCTGTCAAACACATCCTAAATGGCGAAGGACACAGAGAGACGACACACACGACAGAGCAATACCAGGAAGTGTGTAATGAAGAGTCCAACACACACTCCGATATGGAAATATGTCGGAAAGGCTCACCACCCTCGCTCTGGTACAGGAGGGACTCCCTGAATCTCGGAGCTCTAGAGAGATCTGAGAGTAAGTAAAAAAAGGCAAAACACTGTAAAATGTTGTTTTCACCTACACTACAGGCTGATCATGAGAATCAGTGGCATTGTTTGTGTGTTTCCAAAATCACTGCAGCTCAAAATATCAGGGAGTTATATCACGTGGCACTGTTTATTATTTTGTCACACTGAACCTCATTCAGAAAGCAAAATGCTTGTGAACAGTCAGCTTGTGGAGTGCAGTGTAAATTATATATCTGTAGATATAATGTAAATGTGTGTTATACTCTGCCAGAATAAATCCTGCAAGTATGCATTAATTAACACTATTATACCAATGATAGTTTCACTTTCAAGGTTCAACTTTTTTTTATTAAGCACTTTTGCTGTGCAGACGTTTGCTCTGAGGCCCCGGAAGCAATTACGCTCTTGGCGCGTTCACATTATCGTTATGCCTCATTGCGTAAAACCAATATGCGCGTGTCAGCTAAAACTGGAGATGAGCATTCCAGAACCAGTTCAACTTCAGCAGTGGATGTATTGTTACTTTTGGGCAGTTGAATTAGAAATTTATATGTGAAATGGTGAATTGTGCATGCATCTAGCTTATATTTTGGGAAACACTAAAGACATCAGGTATGAGTGAAAATAAGGCATGGAGGTAAAGGTGCATGAGGAGAATTCACCTGTTATGTTTTGTAGAGTGCAGTTGGTTTTAAGTGATATTTCATCAGTTATTGTAGCCTGTCCAGATTAGGTCGAATATAAAAATAAATACTAATAATAATAATAATAATAATAATAATAATAATAATAATAATAATAATAATAATAATAATGTAATATACACATTGAAAGGGTAGAGCATCTGTACCAAAAATATATTTGTAATTTTTTTCATGTTGAATAGAGAAAAAGAGACAAACTATGAGATACATGTTCAAAAGATACGCCTATGTATTTCATTTTGACCCTAACAGAAGGTGCTAACAGGCTAAAGGCAGAGAAAAAAAAGGAGAAATAATGCTTGTGCAGCGGTTCAATTAATTATTAGGTTATGTGGCTCCTCTTCTTTCTTATAATAACACACGTTATCTGTTGTTAAGGTCCGAAAGGGGGAATCCGTAGTTCATACGAACACATCGACTCCGTGTCCAGCGACAGGGACAGGGACTCCCCGGTCGTGTCTGAAACACCAGGCGCAGACCGCACGCGCGAAGCGACTGACAGCAGCATCGCGGATGAAGCGCGAGGGCTCTCAGATGAGGGCGCGCATCCTGACACCACCGATTCCGGCTTAGTGAGGAAGAAGAAAACTCGGACCGTGTTCAGCAGAAGCCAGGTGTTCCAACTGGAGTCCACATTTGACGTGAAGCGGTACCTGAGCAGCTCAGAGCGCGCAGGCCTCGCCGCGTCTCTACATCTCACCGAGACACAGGTGAAAATCTGGTTTCAGAACCGGCGGAATAAGTGGAAGAGACAGCTGGCTGCAGAACTGGAGGCTACCAGCGTTTCGCACTCATCTCGGCGCATCGTGCGCGTCCCCATTCTGTATCATGAGAGTGCCACGTTGGGCCTCAATGTGCCGCAAGTGTCGCCTCCAATCGTGGGCTTTACGAGCTCAGTGAGCTACCCACTCGGTAATTTCACTCACTCCGTCAGTCTTCTGAGGTCCCAGCTAACAGGACTTGTCTAAAATCACGGAATGAAAGATGATGGACAGTCGTACACGATTGAGTTTATCTTATTACTGAAGTGCAATAACACACATGGCCACAGAACCATCCAAAGATCTCACATAATATGATTAAAGCGCAAATCTCCCAGGTAATTAATAATGAATACCTAGTGTTTAATTGTCTCCTAGAATTAGGCTGTACATATCCAACTGGCCAAATAAATACACTCTTCTGTTGTCCCTCTGGAGAAGCATTAATAGTTCTCTGTAGAACTACAACAGTGTTTCTTTTTCGGAAGAATTCATTGTTCAATGAGCCATTTTTTCTAAGAGTGCACAATTTATTAAACAATGGGAAGTTTACTGTATATATACAGTAAATAACAGAAATATTTTATTTTCAATGTTATTTGTAAAGTCTAAAGCAGTCTATGCATGGGGAACCAGGCCCTCCTATTGGCCTATATGTATTTATTTCAGATTTGCTTTGTAAAAAAAATATTTTTTATTCAGATACACTTATTTCTATGCTTTTATCACTTTTTTTCACACAATGCATTTAACTTGGTAATAAATTCATCACAAACTCACTGTATTTGTGCTTGTTTGGGCTTGTGCTTGTCATTACACTTTATTACAGATTATTATCATTCTTTTATAGTAAGATACGATTATTGAGGGTGTAAATATAATCACACAAACGTCAATTCTAAAAATAGAAAAATAATCATATATTTTTTTAGAAGACAATATAAACGCACACGTGTATTTTTCACTAAAAAAGATCACTATAAACACATATTAAAATGAACACCGTAAGAAATGAAGCTAAATGAATACACAGAAATGATCAGTGTTCATGCATAAAGAAAAGGTCAAAGAAACAAAACAGCACAAAATCAATGACTGATATAAATTACATCTTAAAACCGTGTAACTATATTGTCAATAATAGCAATTAAGTCAAAAATGTACTGCTAAAAAACATAAGGTAAATCTGGTCAATCATATAAAAATTTTTCTATTCAAAATATTTAAGAATCTGTTATATGTAGTGTGTATTAATTTTTTATATAGAATATAAGTTAATAAATGTTCTAACAAACCACACAGTGTGCTGAAATAGCTTATAGCAGCTGGGTACTTTTTAGAAAACTGATATGAAATTACATATTCAACATTAAACACAATCAAATAAAATGGAGGGGGGAAAAATTAAATCACCTGAAATGTATTTTTAAATGCATCAGTTCTTCAGTCATTAATGTTGATGCATAATAATGCATTAACTATCTGAAACAGAGATGTTTGAACATTTTTATTCCACAGTATTTGTGTTCTGTTTAATCGATATCCTAAATATGAATTGAGGAGTGGGTTGTAGGAAACATATGCACGTAGAGAAACGTATTAAAAATGTTCTTTAGAGCATGCATTTTCACGTGTAAATTTATTGCATGCCCTGTGTATTGTATTTAACACTGAGGATTTTGCTGTGTTGGGAACGGGTGCACGCGCGGATCCCGCCCTTCTCCACTATTGGCCGCTGAGCTGAGGGATTCCCGCGACCAATAGACGAAAAGGGGAAACCACGTACTTCCGGTGTGTGGAGTAACGCTCGCACAAGTCTCCGAGTTGCTAGTCGGTTGCGGAGCGATGGTGCTCGAGGGGACCGAGGTCTGGGTGTGAAGCTGCACGGAGACCTGGACACGAAAAAAACCTGCCTGTGAATATGAGCAAGGACGAACCTCCGCGTCGAGCCGCTTCCTTTAAGTTCACGATTGACAGCATTCTCAATCTAAAGTCGAGCGCACGAGTGTTTGACAGCTGTCACTCAAAAGCTCCGCGCGCTCCAGTCCGCGGAGACGCGCTTCCTCTTCGGCACGAGAACTCTTTTAACGGTAGCACGTCTGATGCTGTTCCTGCTGCACCTAACACGCTAATGAAAAAAAAAAAAGAAATAAATATATATATCGGGGTTTTTTTCCCCGACTCTCTTTTCTTAACTAATTTGTTTCCAAATTTCAGATCGGACGCGTGCAGAAGTCACCACCGGATGCGAGGATGAACCTTTCCAAAGCGCCGCCGGCGGAAGCGCAGATACGCACGGAAGCTCTGCGCGTGAGAACGGCACCGAGAAGAGCACACGGATGGCGGCGAAAAAGAAAACACGCACCATCTTTTCCAAGCGGCAGATCTTCCAGCTGGAGTCGACGTTCGACGCCAAGCGGTACCTGAGCAGCGCGGAGCGCGCGTGCCTGGCCAGCTCTCTGCAGCTCACCGAGACTCAGGTGAAAATATGGTTCCAAAACCGGCGGAATAAATTAAAAAGGCAGCTGCTGTCGAGTGAAATGGACGGACCGAGTAACGAGTTGAACGACGGCGCAAAAACAGTGACGCTTCCGCTGTTCTATAAAGAAAACGCTTTATTAGGAAGATGTTTATTACCGACTGCTCTGCCGCTCGTGTATCCCGGAAGCAACGCGCCTTACTTGTGCTTCTCAAACGCCAACAAATACTTCGGGCTTTTTGAAGATGTTTGACTTTCTTAAATCCACTTTTTGAAAGGTCACTATATATTTTTTTCTTGCAAAATGAGTAAAAACACGTCGATTTTTTTTAGCCTAAACCTTCAAAGTATTACTTTTCTTGACTTTTTTTTTTTTTGCAGTGAAAGTTGAGAGATTAACAGGGACCTGTTTATTTCTATGCAAAGCTGAAAAGCTGAGGTTATTTATTTATAAACTTTAACTATTTTGATATAGCCTAACATATTTTATACTCTTATGACCACATATTGAGCAGCAGCCATATCCCCTCCAGTGCCAACCGACAGAACATCAAGTTTACATTATTATTATTATTATTATTATTATTATTATTATTATTATTATTATTAATATTAGTAGTAGTAGTAGTAGTAGTAGTACAACTTCACCAAAGATCTATGATTGCATGTGTGTTGTTTATAACTTCCTGCATATAGGCTTACAGCTCAATTCAACCCATTTGAAATGAATGTAAATGCTATTAATTATTATTATTGTTATTATTATTATTATTATTATTATTATTATTTTCTTATTCGTTTACTGCATGTTTATTTTTATCACCTTACTTCTTATTGGTGTAACGTGGCCAAGTAGCTCACATTTAGGCCTCTTCACACCATTTTTATTAAATTTCCTGTTTTACACTTACTTCTCAAGCACTTCTTTTTTTTTTTTTGGTCCTATATTTAGCAGCACACAGCAAAATCCCCAGTGCTGGCTGAATGAATGCATATTGTGCTGACTTAAAGTTTCTTATCAGAATATACTGTTTGCTAAGTGTTCGTTCAGCATTGGGGCATTTGCTAGGCATTGGTTGTATTTGAAAGCCCTGCGTGGCAGGAGATGGTGTTTGGAGTGATGTGGAATCTCTTTAATCCTATTTCATTCTGGATAATGTTGATTAAACATGTGAGCGTGCTTTACAGGAAAGTGTGCTCACCAAAAATCCACCCGAAATCCACGTTTTTAAATTTTGTTCAAGATAGATAAATTAAACAGACAGTTCGTGCTAAATCCTTCTCTCAAATAGTATATATGATCACACACAGCAATCCAAGTCACACTGTGTCTGAAGAAGTAAAGCAAGCAATGGTGGTTTAAGTGAGATAATCCATGAGACATCAAACCTTTGTAATGAGGAAAGCAGTAGTTGATTGGATGTCTGGGCAATACGTATGCATGTATTGTTTTGCCCTCAATGTACAGTTTATTTTAATATTTATAGTTCATTTACAGTTGTAGTGAACCAAATGATAACTGTAAATGAACTATAAATATTAAATTAAACTGTACATTGAGGGCAAAACAATACATGCAAGACAACGTTCCCTTAACAGCACGAGTAACACATCAAAATAGTCAGAGAGTGTAAAATTTTGCAGAGATTATGAGACTATGCCAGGAAATTGCTCAGAAACTATTGTGTAGAAATAATTATTGAAGCAGATGTGTCACCTCAATGGCTGTACATTAACACCAGAAATGTTAAGAGTGCAGATCTAACAGAGTGATGAAGTAAAGTTTGTACAAACATTACACTCAGTCAAGTAGAAAAAAACAAGTTCTGTTCTTACACATTTTCATACAAGAAATCCAGTTGCACAATAGGGTTTATCTAGTAAAATGGTTTTATTGAAAACTGTACACTTTTTCCCCGTTAAAAACAGAGCTTATTAGTTTTTCCAAATAAATATAAATTAAAAACCTAAACTTTAGTATCAGCACACTGGTTATTTTAAGCATTTTAAAAGAGTTGACACAACAGTCATGGAGGTGACTCAGTTTGGATATACAGGGATTTGCGCGTTTCTTGATACAATAAGGGATTATTGGATATTAGACATATGCTCACTTGTGAAACAATTGCTGTAAGGACAGAGACTGTAACAGTAATTTTTTCAGTTATAATTTGGACTATTGGAAATCATTCTGCATTCAAATCTATTTAAAAATAACATGGGCCATATAACATTAGATGGAGTTTAAATTTACATCCAGCAGACGCTTTCTCCGGAGCAACTGACGGCCCGTGCAGACAGAACGAAGAGCATCAGGAAGGCATCTTCTGTCACTCAGGTTGATTTGTTATGTCCTAACATTTACAAATCCGTGATCTAAATGAATTCCTACAGCTGTGAGTAGTAAACATGCAGGAGACATTGTGAAAACGGTCCAGCCTTTGCTTGGCAGCGTGACATTTCTCGTGTTTAACAAACCACCTACTGTATCAGAGGTGCATCAAAGTTGTGCATTAACAGCTTGTGGACTTTAACAGCTTGACACTATTGTGAGATTTATTATTTAGTGTGCATTTATCACTAGCTAAATAGCAAAGCTTTGAGTTCTTCAGTACATGTGATATGGAAATCTTCATTTTATCCAAGGAAATAAGAAAAAAAGACTGTGGTGAAGCTGGGAAATATATAACCTCAAATATTTAAAAAAAACTCTAAATAGTATGAAGTGTTTTAAAATGTTTGGATAATTATATAAACGTAGATTTACAAAGTTCAAAAAAGAGTTAATTTCATTTTTTTATATTTGTATTTACTATTTAATTACTGATTATTTACTTCAAAGGTGTTCAACAACATATGGAAAATCAGATCCACTATGGAATAAAGACACAGCGGAAAGATTATGTATGGTGTTTACACGGACATGGAAATAATCAATTTAACTGGTGTAATCAATTTAAATTCTGGGCTGCAGTACATAGCCATTAAGAAAATCACCAAAACACACAAATGCCTTCAGCTGCTCTTTGGTTAAGATTATTTATGATTTATCTATTTTGTGGTTTATCAATTGCTCAGAATTACACTAATAGTGCTATTAAGCATGTGGCTTGAACCACTGGTGTCTAAATTATTCTGTATCTCTAGAAACCTATTAGAAGCATATTACAATCTTACTTACTTTTACTATATCTACTATTATCACTAAATTCTTCCAACATTCTTTAAATGAATAATCTCCAACTTCTCACTCAACATTCTCCCTACAATCATGAAATTCCTATCAAATCATGATGCGCATCAAATAACTTAAAAACTTTTCACACAAATCAAGTGTAAATAAAAATGTATTCATACCGACCTTCATTTTTATTATGAAGTGCCATAAAGTATCAAAAAGTAAATAGGTTTTATTAGAATATATGATGGTACGTAGTCAGTTGAATCACATAGAAAAGATATTTGAAAAAAAAAAAACTTTTTAATATTAATCAATTTTTATACCAGTAAATAGGAGCAATAGATTTATTCATTTGTTATGTAATAGTAATAAAAATAGTACCTAGAGCTTACTTTTGACACTTTTCAGCACATGCAGTTCATGATTAAAAGAAATGTTTTTAAATTGAAGCATCGCAAATCTGCAGTAACGATGGGGGAACGATATAACTAGACTGATTGGACAAAATATAATTATAAATAATGGCATTTCTATGTTTCCATTCTTCCAGAGACCAGAACTTAGAGCCGTAAAACTTACGACAAACTGACACCTGAACCGTTTCTTTCCTGAGGCCAATGAAATTCATAAATCAACACCTTCTTTCCTCTTTCCTCCTGAGATCACTCACATACTGGCACGTATTCATACACACACATGAATTTAAAATGTATATAAACACAACACACACTGTACATATTTTTGTAAGTGTTTATTTCAGTGACACTTACAAAATAGCGCAACTGTTAAGAACTTATTTTTTGTAAGTTTAGATCATCGTATTGTGTATCTTTCATTCCTTATGTGAGAGGAATTTATGTAATTCATTTATCCTTGTACACTATGCATTTGTCAATAAAAGATTTTTTTATTACTTTTGGATCTGGGAAGATTTATGTCCCTGATCATCTAATTCAGATGTTCTGAAATCTTTTAATTGTAAAAAAAAGTATTATACCGAGGCCATTGGCATAGAATCTTGTCAACATATATTTTTTGTTGAAAATGATGATGTACTTTATGTGTATACTGAATTATAGAGCTTTATATTAATGAACTGTCAACGGCCAAGCTGTCATTCGATTGAGGTAACAGTGTTTATAGGCTACTTGTCATGTGAGATACTGAGGTTTGGATCCAAATTATCAGTCAAACAGGTGAATAACTGTTAGAATTTAATATAAGAATTTGGATAATGAGGATGATGATTTTTACTAAATTGCACGTCTGAATTCTTTATAGGCCTTGTATTGAGAATCATGGATCTTTATGTGCATGATCAATAGAAACTTTACTAATCTATATCCTAAAGAGCCAGATTACAGTGATGTCGTATACACACCTCCCAGATTGAGTTTCGGACCGTTTAGACTGTGTGAGACAGAGATTTTGATTTTGGTGCTGTGGTCAAGGACTCGTTGCTGAGCCTCCATATTGGATTTCTCCCAAGCTTCCATCTATCTCTGCAGTACATCCCATTAATGCATGCGATCTGTTAATGGTGCGGTGTAGTGTGTGTGTCTACGTGTGTGTGGGGGGGGACAGCAGACTTCCTGTCTCGGCAAGAGAGCGACGTTTGAAAACAGAGAGAACACCTTCTGTCACCCTGCACTTTGCTCCAAACCACAAGGTTCAAATGACCCTGCGGCCTCTCGCAGCACTGTGCACCACACCAACACACACCCACGCTGGACAAGAGACACTGAAAGGTCCAGAAAAATCCATTAGAAACAGAAACTGATCAAAGAGACCACAACATAAACATGCCATATGTACTAGTCTATGGGTATCAATGACTCAAGGAGCTGTAGTGATGTCCTTATACCGCCAAATTGATTGATTGCACTGTTAGTCAAAGAATAAATGACAGTTTCAGGTTTCATGCGTCACACTCTGTTGCTCAACCAGTGACTCTAGATTCTGACCAACCTAAGACTCACTCATCACCATCCAATACTGATAAATTGACGGACATTTTTATGAGCATGCTTTCAATTACTCAGTTATGAACATTGGTTTTTCAGCTAGGGGCTTTTCAAACACACCCAACATACAGATAAAGTTGAAACTGTGTCTGAACTGTAGACTTATTTATTATGAAAAACAGAAGGACTCGAAAGAAAAAACACACACTGGAAAAAATTACATGATCGCAACGTGTCCAGTTTTCAATTATAGAAAAAAAGCGTAACCGAACGTGTCATTTTTCCAGAACTCAAATACGTCTGTGTGAATAAGCACATGCATGAGTGTGACTGCGTGTGTGCGAGGGTGTGTGAGCGAATGCGCCAGGGTGTTTGGGTGCTGGAGATAGCATCTCCTAAAGTGGCCTCCCGCCAGCCACCAGAGACTCTCGAGTTTCGAAGGGCTCGGCTTGCGAATGCCTGGCGACGGCGGCCCGTATTACCCACGAGCCTTGGAGGCAGACATGCTGTCTGCATGATTGACAGCTGATCCAGGGAGGGTTGGGGCTAACTGCTTATTGACAATTATCCAGTCATAAATCAGACGTGGCTTCAGAGAAGATGCTAGGTGTTCAGTGTTGTTTCGGGGACAGTACAGTAATCCATAAACCATTGAGCCAGGGATTATTACATCATTAAATATATTAGTGACTAAAGCTGGAGCTCCGGCAATGAATCTCCAAACCACTGAGTAATGAGTCTCGTAGGCCAAACCCTGATTGCAGAAACCGCAGCCAATAATATAAGAAATAACACAATTCATGACCTCGGGATTACAGTATTCTATCTGGCATTTTGGTTGAAAATCACTTATACTTCATTACTGGGGGATACTCTATACCACTGTGGTGTTATTTTTGTATTTTGTTATGTTCTGGTGTAATATTCAAATAACAAAAAACTTAAAAATTACAGAAAAACTTAGTTCATAGTTTTTAGAAGATTTTTATTATATCTGGCAGCCAATCATCATCCAGGACGAATGAAATATAACCAATGATGAATACAGCCTTAACCACTCAATGTCCACTTTCTCTTTACACTTCTATACAGCAGTAGTTTGGAAACCAAAAGAAGAAAAAAACATTTAGCTGCTTCTGCTCACTGAGAGTAAATACTGTCTGTATGGCACGGTGAAGGTTTACTGTATTCACTGTGATTACCGTTTAGCACATTAGAAAATCTTCAGCACAGTAAAAAGCTAAAATTGTGGCTAACATCAGATAACATTAGCATGAAATATTAATGACATCAGCTAGCTACATGCAACGTTCTTAATAAACTGAACTTTCCGGAGTAACTGGGGACTGAAGGTCAGCTAGCAGATGTGTAAGAAATGTTTATGTGCTTGCACAGAAACATGTGTTATATGTTCTAATGTATTTCTTAATAAATATATATTATAATATATACATGTATTTATTTATTTATTTATTTATTTATTTATTTATTAGCAAACTGATTTACAGTTCAACCACTTGAACAGGAACCACTTCAGATTTAAAAATTATAAAGACATTTAGAAAAATAATAATAATAATAAAACTTTTCATTTAATTTAGCCATTTAAGAACTCAAAAACTCTAATTACAGACTAATAGAAAATCAAATATTTTATTTATTTATTTATGTATTTATTTATTTATTTATTTTACTTTTCATTTATCTCTGAATTTATACAACATGAAATAACTATAAAGTACCAAAAAATAACCTTGTTGAGCTGCAAATGTAGAATCTTTTTTTTTTTTTTTTTTAAATTGCAGAACTTTCGCAATTTATGTCAATAAATGGCATTAAAAAATTGTGACTAGAATTTGGGGCTTTTTTGACACATTTGTCAAAAAAGTATCATCTTCTTTGACACATTTTTCTATGATTTTAAAGTTATTATCAGTTATTACAGTAAATTAACTGTATTTTGAAGAGTTATCTCTGTTAGAAACTCAGATGAAACAACTTGTTCTCCACCTCACACCTTGTCAAACCTTATTACTGAGTCCTGCTCACTGAGCTACAAATCTGAATACTACACAGACACACACACACACACACACACACACACAGTGCTTACACACTAAGTGAGGTGGAGTGTGGACAGAGATTCTCCTTTGGATAAGCTTGACATCATTAATCACAGTTTTGGGTCAAGAAGACTCCGCTGTGTGTGTGTGTGTGTGTGTGTGTGTGTGTGTGTGTGTGTGTGTGTGTGTGTGTGTGCGCGCAAGTACATCTGTTCAAATTGGGCTACTGAGACTGAGAAAGAGAGAGAGAGAGAGAGAGAGAGAGAAAGAGAGAATTGTTCTGCATGATTAAATAGGGGCCCATGAAGCTGGGGGCCATCCATTAGTTTGACCTCTTGACCTTTCTCAGAGGTTGTTGTTACTCACACGCACAGCCAGAAAAAGCTGAAGATAAAGAACTGAAAAATAAAAAATATGAACAATTATTGAATCAGAGATGTGAAGTGAAAGTGCAGAGTCATTAATGTTCCTGTAAACTAAATTCCTGTTAATACAAGAAATGAAATGAAGGTAAACTCTTCAAAATACAGATAGAAAATGTGTCAAAGAAGATGATACCTTTTTGACAAATGTGTCAAAAAAGCCCCAAATTCTAGTCACAATGTTTAATGCCATTTATTGACATAAATTGCCAAACTATACGTCAAATAAGAAAGAAAAGACTCTGGGTTGTGCCATTAAAGTAAAATGATCACTAACAGGGTGGTGTGATGTCACCAATGTCATCACCTCAAGGTTAATTATTTTCCAATTGTTTATTCCTCTTACACCACATCAATTTGCCAACATTGAATTTATTAAGGAAAAACACACCATAAATGGAATTTGTTTATAAATATATTTAAAGTCAAAGTGTTTTTTCTATGGGCTTTTCTTACAAAATAACATAAATATAAAACTTTCCAAACAGCAGGTAAATCATTTTTCACATAAAGAATGTCTTTGAAAACATAACAAAATAATTCTAGTCAGACATAAAGACCTTGTACATTATTAAAAAATGATAAATAAATTATTACTGGTATTTAATCAGTGGTCAGTGTTTCCACTGTTTATATAACTAGTTATTATATAACTAGTTATTATAAGCTAAAAAATCTGCGTAAAACGTTGCTTGTGGAAGGATGATAGCTGGATTCGCTTTGTTTCCTAACATCAAATTGACTTCTATTATCTGAAACGCCTGAGGAGTGAGAAAACTTGCGCAGCATGCATATGTGTGTAAACAGAGGACATTTGGGGTCTAAAGTAGGGAGGATGCTACTTTAGCCTCAGGGCAAGATCATTAATGGCCAAAGCGAAGCGCCCCAGATGTCAGTATTTCGGGAGAGTGAGAGGACACAGCTTTCCTAAAAGACACAAAAAAGCATCATTTCCTATTTGTGAACTTATACATCATACCTAAAAATTACATTTTAATTGGTTTGAACTGTCTCAATGATGTTCAGTTTAAAATCTATTTGATTTTGTCTGTCAATAGAGTTCAGGCTAATGTATACTGTAACTTTAACTAATCTTTTTATTTGTTTGTTTTACTGAATAATCGCCTGATTTGCATGTAAAATTTACACGTTTAAATTGTCATTAGTCTATTTCGCATGTACTGTGTTTTAAATGCTGTGTGCATGTTTTATTTCCACATGTGATTTCACACAAAATCCATTTCTTTTCACATGTACTGTAGGCCATGTGGGTTTATTTTGCATGTGTGATTTTCTCACAGTTTTTTTCATGTGATCACATGATATCGAACTCATGTGTGCAATTTCAGGGCATATCATGTGAAACGCAGATGATTTTTCCATGAGGGACAGAAAAGTGACAGAAAATTAATCTAAGCATGTGGCATTGTAAAATGCAGCTGTAAACGCTCCACCAAAATCATGCATTCCATATACTGTACTAAACCAAATGAAATGATATGATATCATCATGTGTGTGAGTGTGTATGTGAGATCACACACATCCCTGAAGTGGCCAGCAGTCCAGAGGGACATTTGTAATAAGAACTCCATGACACAGCACATTACAACGGCAACAACATCCTATTCGTTAGGAAGAGCAACTGGAGAAGAGAACATGCCTTCTCAATACCCCCTAAAGAGTTTCAGATAGCTTATTGATCCACTAATTTAGTCGACTTCTGTGGTCACGGCAAGGCATGGTGCTTAAGGAAATTGAATGGGGGTTAAGGGACAACAAGGAGCCTCTAGGCAAGGGACTGAAACGAACAAGCGAGAAAGGAGCAGTGTATATGAGAGAGATTGTGCATGTGTGTGTGTGAGTTTTACAAAAAATACACCAGGCATATACAGCACTTTCATGAAAAGTGGTTGATGGGCATGAAGAATTGATGAGAGCGTGTCTAGCTCACCATGCCTACACAACAGCTTTCAGGTCAGCCTGATTCAGCAAGCTTCTCATAGTAAAATATGAAACTTCAAGCCTCCATTGAGCGCTCACACAAACACAGATACACACATACACACACACAGTTTGTACTCTGACCCATCACACTGCTGATGTCCACTGGCCATTTAAAACTTTGTGACAGAAAAGACTAAATCAATGATCCAGACATGAGGGTGCTGAAACCTGAGACTAATGGGGAATGAATTAGAGCAACCAGGGTATCAGTATATATATATCGTGTGTGTGTGTGTGTATCTGTATGGGGTAATACAAGAGACGGATGAAACATATCTGGGCATGAACAGCAAGGGAGTTCATTTTTGTGGGATGGGATGAGAACAAAAGACACCTAGTTGTTCATACTTAATGGTTGTCTATTGACAAAGCAAGATCACCGAGTGAATATCTGATATTATTCTGTTGGCTTTGTAGAAGCCAACATTCTGTTTTCCTATTTAATCTTAGACAAAAATATATTAATTGTAACTCCTCCTAGGGATTTCGAGCCACATGCACCAAATTCGTATATGTTGTAGACCCTGGTCTGAAGTTTGTTGCTATTACTTTTCTAAGTGATCCGAGTACCGGTACGTCCGGTACCGGGTCTCAAAATGGCCTTTTTTCCCTCAGACTCCCATTATAAACTTTGGAGGTTTATAACTCGGCAACATTTTGAACTATGATACTCTGAACAAAGTTTTAAATTGGTGTACCGACTGGCCTTTTGGTTGTGCCGCAGCCCCGCCCCCAAAATATGCAAAATCAAAAAACTTTTTACAACATGGTCATGTGACATATCAAAACACTCAGAACAATGAGGGGAACTTCCTCACAGGTATTCTGATGATGTCACGTGACGTCACGTGACGTCACGTTATGTCACGTGATGTCATGTGAAAATTAAAAATTAGCACAACATGGAATTGTGACATACCAAAACACTCAGCACAATGAGGAGAACTCCTCAAGAGTATTCAGATGACATCACATGCTCGTCTCCACTTATCTCCAAATATTTTGGCACCCTAGCTTTCTGTCTACTTGCTTCCAAAAGTAACACTGACCCTTATGTCCACTCGCCTCCAAAAAGCACCAGCCTTTGTGAATACTTGCATCGTCAAAGCCAACATCAAAGTTTGTCGCGACAAACTTTACAAATCTAGTTCCTCAGTGCTGTGGACGTTTCAATTCTAATTGGTCAGAGGTTTTGAATCTTTTTCAGATTTATGCTAATAATCTTGGTCAAAAACATACATCTTTTCTATAGTAACAACTCTTTGACAGGGAATTCAATTTAATTCCATTTATTTTTAGAGCACATTTTGAACAGCCAAAGCTGAACAATGTGCAGACCAGATGAAAGGTATTTAGATTATAAAGGTACATCACAGGTACATAACAGCAAATGACTGCTAGAGACAATAAGAGATAATAAAATATACAAAGTCTAAATCTATTTATTTAAATGATTATGTAGGAATAGAAATAAAAAACAAGGGTTAGATATATTCATATATCAAGCAGAACAACTGAGTCTTGAGGCAAGATTTAAATTGATTAATTGTTGAATCAGATCTTATTCTATATGGTGGCATAGTCACTTTTAAAATCTAAGACTACGCTAAGGATTAAACAAATCAGTTGTCAAAGAAGAAATTTATAATTGTTCATTTGTTGAAACATTTTGTAAGGAAATGTTTATTTAGCATTTATGGATGGAGTCTCCGGTGTTAATTAGCAAGAAGTAAGTTTTCAGGACAGAGGACTTTCGCTTTTGTGAGGGAATGACTGATCTGTGACGTGACATATAGCTAAGTTTGGTGACCCATATTCAGAATTCGCTTTCTGCATTTAACCCTTCCAAAGTGCACACACACAGAAGTGAACACACACACACCGTGAACACACACCCGGAGCAGTGGGCAGCCATTTATGCTGCGGCGCCCGGGGAGCAGTTGGGGGGTTCGGTGCCTTGCTTAAGGGCACCTCAGTCGTGGTATTGCCGGCCCGAGACTCGAACCCACAACTTTAGGGTTAGGAGTCAAACTCTCTAACCATTAGACCATGACTTCCCCTAACTGCCCTTATGAATGTACTAGAAATTTGACCTAGAAATAGATCTAATGTACATTGTGTTGCTCAGTAGAAAGTATGTTTTGTATTGTCTGTCTGCATTGACTTTTGTTTCGCACTGTTGTCTAGATTTTATATAGCACCATGGTCCTGGAGAAATGGAGTTACATTTCACTGTACTGCATCAGCTACTTATGGTTGAAATGACAATATAAAGCTTCTTGACTTGAGTTGAGAAGTAAAAAAAAAAAGGTTTGGGTCAAATTGTTATGTTATAAAAGGTATAAAACATTTCAGTGTGTGCTCTAATAATAAAATAATTACCTTTCGGTGGTAAAAGTGACGCAAACACGCACATGTGCACAGCACCGCTGTACTATATGCAGTGAATTGTTTCCAGATCTGAGTTTCTGTGTAGTTGGTATGTTCCTGATGTGTGTATATATATATAGCTGTAACTGTATGATGAAGACGAGTGTGTGCCAAAATAAGGGTTTCTTTATATTAATAAAGACACAACAACCACCATATCAAACTGTTTACATGCAGTTTTTGCACTTTGCACATGTTGTCTTTCACATTTCTGTGGACTGCTATTTTGCACAATACTTTACAATACCTCATATAACTATATGCGATTATATTAAGTGTTCATTCCAGTATTTCTGCATATGTACTATAGAACTTTTTATTATGTATTGTTTGTTTGCATTGTCTTTTGTCCTGCACTGTTTGCATCAGGTTGCACAGATGCAAGTTATGTGGCTAGGACTAACTTACCTAAGTCCTTAGCTCTGTCTCTGTTTTATGTAGCACCATGATCCTGCAGAAACGTCTCAATTCACTGTGTACTGCAACAGCTATATACGGTTGAAATTACAATAAAAGCTACTTGACTTGACTTGACTTGCATCAGGTTGCATCATGGCTGATAATTTCCCTATAAAAGAAAAACGTCCTGTGTTTTATTCCTCACATATAACATCACCACAGGAAGCTGAGAAGCATCTCTGATATGTGTGATATGTTTTGTGTGTATTCTGTAGTTTGTCTTTGTTCTGTTTGTAGTAATTTGTCTTTCTCTTTTATAACTTTCCCTTTCATTCTCTCAGTCCTCTGACCTTTCAGTCCATGCCCTCTTATCCTTCTGCTGTTTCCTCCATCTCCCTTTCTCCCTTCTGTTAATTGATCAATAATCTGCTTTTAGTAGCTCTTTATCGCTCACATTAACACAGCATGAGTGCTTAGAAGTGTATGTGTGTGTGTATCTAACCTAGTATCTGATGTCATTTAAGTGTTAAAACAATAAGTATACCTATAATGTGGTTCATATAAACTGCAAACCTATAAATGTTTATAACCTCATATTAAAGGGGCATTTAACATAACGTCTCCTATTGAAATGAAATTCCCCCACTGTGAACATTATCCAGGTCGAATATCTCAGTTAGTCTTTGTCTTACACTTCAAGATTTCTCCACTCATCTGTAAAACTTCACCGCTTAAACGGTGTGAACTTTAAACATTTCTGTGATTTACACATACGACGTAATACGAAACGGATAGCAGGGTCTTAAGGTGTGAATTGGTGTGAAACCAAATCTCACAGATTGAAATATACATTTACAAGCACACAAAATTCTAGTCATTATCCTTTTTATACGTACAGTTACTAGATTGTTTCACTTGTTGGTTTAAAGCTATAAGATTATATCATTTTAAAGTCCATATCATAACATGGGCTGTGGTGTCTCATGCGGTTAAGGCTTTGGGTTGTTGATTGGCGGATTGGGGTTCAAGCCCTAACACTGCCAATCTTCCACTGTTGAGCGAGGACCTTAACCCTCACTGCTCCACGGTTGCTGTATCATGTCTGACCCAAAGAATTCCACTGTGCTGTAATGTACTGTATATGTGATCAAATAAATTAAAGTCTTCATACCTTAGACTAGTAACTACTGTAGGTAATTCACCAAATAATATCACATTTATATTATATCTATGCATCCATGTACATGCAAACCTAACAGGATATATAATATACAATCTGTGGTCACCAGTGTCCTTTTCTATGCTCTGGTTTGCCTGGGAGGAAGCTGCAGAAAGAGAGATGCGGCACTGCGACTGGACTGGACAGACTGGAGAGGACGACTGGCTCTGTGGTTGGAACAGAGCTGGACTCACTGGTGACAGTAGCAGACAGCAGATCCTTGACAGACTGCTCTACATCCTAGACAACACTCACCACCGTCTGCACAGCATATTCACCAGGCAGAGGAGTGTGTTCAGTGGTAGACTGCTGTCTCTATCATGCTCCACTACATGACTAAGGACCTCAGCTCTCAGGTATGGCAGTGTGAAAACATACAAACTGAGGAGTGACATGCGCGACATACTCATAATTACAGCTACAGAAGCGGGAAGTAGGATAATTCATGTCATTTTATTAGGATAAGGCAGATTAATCTGGAATGTAGAATTGGTTCTGGATATTTAAAAGGCTAATAGGATTGTGTCAGAAAGAACTTCAAACATCGACACCAACGACACCTTTTTCTTTTTTTGACATAACACATATTACTCTTGCTTGCTGATGATAATGTATATTTGGTTAAATTCAAGTTTTTTCACAGTGTAAAATTGTACAACATAAAATGGCTGCTGATATGAATTTCCTTGAGGAGTCATATATATGCAGCAAGAAATTCATTTTTATTAATATTTCGATAGCACATAAAGGCAGCAAATGTAATCCATAACCCTACTGTATATTTGTGCAAAGTTTCCAAAAGACTCCAGTTTACATTTTGCTTGATTTTACATGGGTTCATTTGACAACGTGGTTTTTCCAGGAACTTACAAGGGAACGTGAATCTTATCCATTCAAGTGTTTGAGTAAATAAGAGTGTTTGTTCAAGGGTTTGAATATTTTATTGTGAATAATCAAGGCAATTGTGAAAATATAAATAAAGAAATGACCACTTAAGGCATAATAAGAGTTATTCTATATTATTATATTGATATAATATTTTACTGCTGCTAATAATCAAGTCTCATGTGAATAAAAAGTACCAGATTTCTGCCACAATTGAAAAATTATCATATTGTTTATATTTGTTGAATACACAGGGTGTCTTAAATAATTTCACACTGATATGTGAACACACACCCACACACACACACACTTTATTGAGTGCTGATGTAGAAATAATGTAAGAAAACAAATATGTGTGTGCGGCAAAGCTGACCACAATGATTAAAATTAACAGGTATAAAATGTATAAAGTGATCTACCACACAGTTCTACATAATATTCAGATCAAAGATGAAAACAAATGCACAAATAATTGTGAGACTTGGTTTTGTGGCCCTTTGCGGATGAGAGTGAATCCAGAGACACAAATCAAAGCGGGTGGTCTACATTTGAGCTTTTCTTCAAGGAGTACAAAGCAATGATTGAAGCTCAGCTACTATGGTTGGATGCCAATTAACTCATCTTAATCTGTCTGCTAGAATATCATCACAACTCCATCAGGCTCTGAAGAAAGATATTGGCACGATGCAACTTACAATTAATATACTTTTGGCTCAAGCCATTTTGGCCCAGATTTCGGCTGCTGGCCCAAACGCTAAATACAGCTGCTCACAATTGGCCCATATTTGACTTTAACATGTCACAGCTGACTGTCATTATTAGATCATTAATTGTTTGGAAATGCAGATGTGAATGTGCCAAGTCGTTTTGCTAAATCAGGTTTAGGGCCACTCTGAAATCAGATAAGACAGAGCAGCACAGTGACAGAGCAGTTAGTAGCTAAAGTGTGGGAATATCCGATTTTTTAAAAGTCTAAAATGGGCACTGGTTTATTTCTTCACTTAATTTCTTGCTGATTGCATAAGTGCATATAAGAAAATGTATTTGTTGGCTTTTAAAGGTTAATAGCTTGTTAAAATAAAATGTCCATACTGAAATGTACCTAGGGATGCAGACACACCGTGAAAAGGCAAAAACAGCAAATCCTGGCGATTATCCCTATCCAACCTAGTACCAGCTTTATAAATGTATCTGTCAGTAAGTATAGTGACAGATTTAGAGCATCCCACTTCACTCCAGTGGCCGCTCCACTTCTGCCTGTCACTTTGTATCACAGCAGGCTGTTGTGGCCCAAAGGCATCTTTCATTCAGCACTGCTTTAAGGTTCCTCTAATGGTGGGGAATAACTGCAGCTTGTCGGTATGCCATGATGGTGGGAGGAAATAAATAAATAAGATGAATAAATAAAAGCACAAGGGCACAGCCGGTCGGACGGAGCATGTTCCGTGATGAATATAGATTGAGCAGCTGAAATATTGATGAGGTGTGAGGAGAAGTGGTCTGTTAAATGGTTCTGTACCGAGTGGAGAGTTAAGACTAATCTGCTCCCCCATGGCACTTGAGACACTCAAATCCAGCCGTGATGTCATCAGAGTGCCGCAGACTCCGGACTGAATACGCCGTGCCAAATGCGGACAGAAACCCATGTGCAGTGAGATAAAATATAACGGTATTGCAAATGAGAATTATATAAAGCTAACTGATGGAATTTATTTCTATCGAACACATTTATTTAGCTCTTTCAAACAAATCTGCAACTAACATTTAGTGTACAGTGCTTCATTTTAAGCATTTACAAATTATTAAAATATACATAATATTCCTATCAAGGATTATAATATAGATAGTAAAAAAATGCCAGATTTTGGATTTAATGTGCATTCATTTACACACCTATTTAAAAAAACTTTCCTTTTTCTTATGTTTCTTTTTTTAGTCCCTTTATACATTTCTTTACTTAGCCTGATCACGCATTTCCTATTTCTTGTGTTTACCTTGTGTTCTATAAATAAAAACTTTCTCATTAGCATTTATCCATCCATTTTTATTCTGTAAAATTATCCTTATGCCAGTCAGACTACAACATATTCCTTAGGACTGGAGAAAAAAACAGTTCCAGGAGGAAACTCCAAAAGCATGGGGAGACCATGCAAGCTCCACACACACAGGCTGGAGGCAGGAGTTAACCCCCAACCTTGGGACTAACTGCTATGCTATTGTGTCCCCACATTTAGCCAGGGTTTGCTCCATAGCTCCATTTGCTCCATGCATCAGAAAGCTTCACCCACAGACATGGATGTTGCAGTAATAACTTGAATGCATGGCAAGATCCAGTCAGAGTGAAACAAATTACAGTAATGGCTATAAAAAGTAAAAACAACAGCACATCTAGGTTGTGAGTAACAGTTACTCCATTTCACCCCAAAACAGATTTTCCTCTATCACACAGTCTCTCCCATTATGTGATTAAACAATCGGTTAAATAAAAGATATAATTATCAGCCACCTAGATCCCAGAAAATTCAGCCAGTTGGTATCCATGAAACCTAAAGTTTGTGTAGTATCAACTTAATTTCTAAGGAGCAACAGAGATGTCAACAGGCTGAGTTGTGCCAAGTAATGCAATGGCTCAGGATTTATTGTGTAGCTCAACACGAGCTCAATTAGGAGCTTAACCTTTGTTAATGTTATAAAAATGGTAGATTTGAAAACAGACAGCTTATTGAATTAGATCCTGGTCCATGACCTTAACAAGAAAACAAGTACACCATTCTTCTCCAATTCAAGCTATTTTGACTGCTTATTAAGTTCCACATTGACTACATCCCAAGCATTCTACTCAGCTGAGGCAAGTAAATAAGTAAGAAAAGAAATTTTAAATAAAAATGCAGCTCTTTGTACAGTATGCACCTCTAAAATTTTAAACAGATCGGTTGTATCTTGATTTTGCAAAGTATGCACTTCTACAAATAAAGATATCCAGATGTAGAGTAAGCACACAAAGATGCATGAACGACTGCATGCAACACAGCTGTATTCAGGTGTTGGTATTCAGGGACTTCTAGGGAATGATTCTAGCAAGTACAGTCTTTCAACAAGAACAACAACAGAAAGATGGGAGCATTATTGAAGAAATACAAAGCTTTTAGCCATGCATTATTCAGTGCAATCAGTTGACCAAAATATACAATAGAGATCATGGATATCCCAAAGTGTGTCCAATGTGCAGTCCTAACTATAGAGCCACAACACCCCAATCTCTCTTTCTCTCTCTTCCTGAATTAATAATGTGATCCATTACCACACACTCTGGGCATATCCTTAAACACCTTCAGAGGCACAAACACACTCCACCGGATACTTCTGAGAGCACAAGTACCAAGTGGAAGAGTGGAGAAGGCTGGAGGGGAGAGTGTCAGAGAGAGAGAGAGAGAGAGAGAGAGAGAGACAAAGAGACAAAGAGACACTACTTTAGTATGTCTTTAATATTTTTAGTGCCAACTAAATGCTTGATTGAGGTACAGAGGTATGAGGGCTTTCACACTGGCAGTTTAGTCTGAAACAGAGCAGGTTCACATAAAAAATCATTAATGGGAAAGCTGTCATGTGGAACAAGAAGTTCACCCTAGACTACCTGTAGGAGGAGGTAATCTGCACATGTGATTAAGACAATGACATCATTACTTTTATACATGGAGTGGTTATGAGGTTGGGCTATTGATCGGTCAGTTGTGTCAGTTAAAATCCCAGGTTCACCAAGGGTCACTGAGCTGCCACTGCTGGGCCCTCAAGCAAGGACCTTAACCCTCAACTCTTCAGTTGTATAAATGAGATAAAAATGTAAGTCGGTCTGAATAAGGGCGTCTGCCATATGACATAAAAAAAATGGATGTGTACTTGGATGTGAGTGGCAGAGTAATGTATTCCATACTGGTGAGTTGTGTTGTGTTTCTATGCACTTTTGTGATGGTGTATGAAAAACGCAAATGGACCAGGTTTCACTAGACTTCAGTAACCAAGACCAGTGCTATGAGGGCATGCTGAACAATCACAGATTCGGACTTCAGCAAAGATGCCCAATGTGAACTACCTAAGAATTATCATTCATTCATTCATTCATTCATTCATTCATTCATTTTCTGCTGCTTATCTGAACTATTCTCGGGTCACAGGGAGCCTGTGCCTATCTCAGGCGTCACTTGGCATCAAGGCAGGATACACCCTGGACGGAGTGCCAACCCATAGCAGGGCACACACACACACACACATTCACTCACGCAATCACACACTCAGGACAATTTTTCCAGAGATGCCAATCAACCTACCATGCATGACTTTGGACCGGGGGAGGAAACTAGAGTACCCGGAGGAAACCCCCGAGGCACGGGGAGAACATGCAAAGTCCACACACACAAGGCGGAGGCGGGAATCAAACCCCCAACCCTGGAGGTGTGAGGCAAACATGCTAACCACTAAGCCACCCCCCAGCCCCAAAGAATGTTCAATTCACAATAATTTAAATGTTCAGTATCTAAAACTTTGGTCAAAAGTGCACTCTCAGTGAACATGACATTTGTGCATTACTGCAAAATCAAAGCAAAGCCAGCAACAATCACTTCATGTTACTGAGAATGTCAGCACATATGTGATCAGTCTGTCAGCATGAACAGTCGCTCACCACATGTTTTCAGTTTAATTTGTCACCCATTTGTCCACAGAGTTCAAGGGGTTAATATGTTGTGCAGTTTGTTCCATGATCACCAAGGGTTAGTCTTATCACATACTGTGGTATCAACTGGTGAGGTTTACTCAGACTTTGGGGATCAGCATGGACTTTTTGACTCCATGTATCAGGTTATGCTTTAATAGTTAGTTTGGTGGACTTGAGCCAGTGGTTCAAGATGAAGAAGGGTGTAACTGCCAGGTTTTGTGTACTTGGAATACTCCAAACCAATTGTGTTTCTAGGTCAGTAAACTACAGTAAAATAAAATTCCACAGACAGGGAACAGTGGCTTAGTGGTTAGCACATTTGCCTCACAGTTTTATGGTTTAGAGGTTTAATGGTTATTATGGTTTAATAACTAGAAAACCTCTATGCAATGGTAATAGTTTTTGGGATGTGAAGCACTGAAATAAAATCATACACACAACCTGGCTAAGCTACTCCTTTGGGTCTTGGGGCTCAACATTGAGAAACCACTTGTCTAAATTGTACATCAAAATGTAGTTTGTGTAGTTCAGCACATCAGCATTTGTGTAGTTTTTATGGTAGTGCATTGTAAGAAACATCACAGCCTAAAGGTTCATGTCCATGACTGGTTTTATTGTGATGGATAATCCATATAGTGATATTTGGTTTTGAATCTAACATGTGGTTATGCGTAAGCTAACAAATCGATACTGTTAACACATTGTTATAGGAAGTGTAGGAGTAGGTAGTGTGGCCATATGAACAGAAAATATGGGCAAAAGTGAACATGAACAAAAAGTGAAAATGAACACCAATTCTTTGTGTCATGTTGTTTTGCCGTACATTATTTTTGTAATGAATTCACTACTCAAGTGACCTAATTTTAACTTATTATGTTACTGAGTGTGAAAGAGCAAGATGAAGAGAATAAAATATTGAGAGGGGGTCAAGAAAGATTAAAAGAGTAAGAGATTGAGTGAGAGAATAGTGTGCCTTGTATGGCTTTAGAAGACTTTCATGGAGCAGAATGTATGTTGCATTTTGCATGACTCAAGAGCTTTACTGCTTTGGCCTGTCTTTTCCTCTCACATCATCAAACTGCCCACTGCATGCATCACTGCATCATCTCTCTGAGAGAGAGAGAGAGAGAGAGAGAGAGAGAGAGAGAGAGAGAGAGAGAGAGAGAGAGATTGTGTGTGTTTGTGCGTGTGTTTGTGCGTGTGTTTGTGCTTGTGCATGTGTGTGTGTGTGTGTGTGTGTGTGTGTGTGTGTGTGTGCGCTCAGAAACCCACAGTAATAATCTGAATTTTGTCTGATATCAGGGGTTACATGATAATTAAATGGCCACATAAACAAACATAAATGCTAGCATATTTTAAGAAACCCAATGAAGCCACCAGGATCTTGGTCAAAATATCAGGCTACTGATGACTCTATTCCTCAAGTAAAATAAGTTATTGTTCTTTTGTACATACACCTACTGTATATAGAGGTCTGCACCAGAAGCAGTTCATACCACAGTCCTGGTTGAACACACAAAATTCCGATTCAGATAAGCATAGCAGTTTTGTGCTGTGGGGTCTTGTGGGGTTTCTGATCAGATTACAAAGAAACTAGAAAGGTAGAAAATTCTATCCCATAGAGATAATGCTCGACACTCATGCTGGAAGTAGGAATATTGTATAGTGCTATATGGACATGCTCCCATGGTGAAGTACGTATAATATTTAGTAATCAAACTAACATACACTTTGATGCTCCCACTAGAAGCAAGAATGTTGTGTAGCACTAATCAGACTAACACACACATTCTCACTGCAATTAAGAACATTGTTTAGGACTAAAACACACTCCTATAGGAAGTAAGAATGCTGTTTAGTACTAATTGGACTAAAACATACTCCTGTACAAAGTAAGAATATTGCACAGCACTAAATTGGTATAGGAATTAATGTCTAGTACTTTTGTGTAGAGCTAATCAGAGTAATAAAACTCATCCTCACATTTACACCAAGTATAGAGTCATTCTTCTATGGGGAAAGTTTCTGTTAGTGCGAGAAGCTCATGAATGACTGCACCATGTTCATGGGACTCAAGTGTGTGTGTGTGTGTGTGTGTGTGTGTGTGTCTGTGAACTTAATACACTTTTAATGAGACTGGCTTTGCTGCCTGAGGCAGAATAGCGACAAGGCCCATCTCCCTATCTGACAGGGTGCAGAGTGAGCTATGAATTATTGCTCATTAAACCAACCAATTACTCTCCTCTTCTCTCTGCAACATTTATTGGACAAAGGCGGAATTTCAGGCTAAAGATGACACAACAGATGAATAAAAAAGGAGGAAAGCAGAAACATAGAGAGAAAGTGAGGTGTCAATAAAGAATGCGCTAAACTATTCATGCCATTGCCACACTGAGCCCTCAGTGGAATGTGAGTCTTGCAGGCATCCATCATATTTAACAGCAAAAACAAACACTCAAAGGTAGATGCACTATACATGATGCCTCAAAAAAAAAGAGCTTTCTCACAAATTCTCAGTAACGATGGCAGCCAGCAGACGCAGCTTGTTGAGTTTATTGTCTGGTAGTTTAAGCTATGAGTAAAGAAGTGTACTAGATAAATATTAGATAGCCCCCTTTAGTTTAATTGAGTTTTTGATGCAGTGTTATATGTGGGATACAGAGTGCTTAGGGGAAAAGAGAAAGAAAAGAAGGAAAGAGAAATGAATTTCACCTTAAGGAGCC
This sequence comes from Tachysurus vachellii, assembly GCF_030014155.1. NCBI lineage: Eukaryota > Metazoa > Chordata > Actinopteri > Siluriformes > Bagridae > Tachysurus > Tachysurus vachellii. The sequence continues at coordinate 23,201,684 of NC_083465.1, forward strand.
CACAAGGTGTTTTTAGCTACCAATGCTGCAAAAGCTTTCAAGCTGCCAGCCCCACTCAGCCCCACTGTGAGACATGATCAATATTGCAGAGAAGCACATCTCTAAATGTGCTTATGGCTTCAGTCTTTCATTGAATAAGAATATAGTTTAGTCTGAACTGTGTGTCATAGAAGGAAAATGTAAAAAAAAAATTATAATATTATATAAACTTTTCTGGATATTGTTTAACATGAAAAAAACATTAAGTTTAGAGTAAATCACTATGCAGTAAACATCTCAATTCTAGTGTAAAGTCAGGTTTGTCCAGTCCAAAAATTTTAAATAAGCACTCATAAACAATGACAGAAAAACATCATACTTCTAAGTGCTTTAAAGAAAATATTAGCCTCGGATCTGACACCCCACTGGATTGTTGTACTCATACATATATATATATATATATATATATATATATATATATGTATATATATATATATATATATATATATATATATATATACATATATATATATATATATATAATGATGGGTTTAATTGTCTCTTTTTATGATTTTATGCTGATGAGGATCAGTTTTTTCTGATCAGGGTCACCATGGATGGCATGCCAGTCCATAGTAAGGCAACACCTGCACTTAGAGAAAATTTAATTCAATTCAATTCAAATTTATTCATATAGGGCTTTTAACAATGGACATTGTCTCAAAGTAGCTTTACAGAACATAGGAAATATACTGCAAAGAGTTTATTATACAAAGATTGATATTACACTAAAGTTCAAGATTAGTATTAGACTCATATTTAAATGTGTTTGTATTTATCCCCAATGAACAAGCCTGAGGTGACTGTGGCAAAGAAAAGAAAAACTCCCTTTGATGGAAGTGGAAAAAACCTTGAGAGGAACCAGACTCGAAGGGATCCTCATCCTCATTTCGGTGACACTGGATGGTGTGATTATAAATATACAGTCCGACAATTGTGTATTGATGATGAGGTTGTTGTCTTCAAAGACCACATGGAGTTGGCATCTTTTCTTTAACTGAAATCCTCATGAAGATAAATCTAACTAAAGCTGGTACATCTCGGTGCCTCAGGATTCACATTGAAGGTCTGAAATCTTCATGAAGCAGAACACAAGCGGAGAAGGTAAAATCTCTATGTGGGAATGGGCAGAAAAAGAGAAGCAAGTGGAGAGGAATTAGCGTAGCTGCTGTTCATAATATTAACCAGCACTAAATGATTATTATTATTATTATTATGGTATGTATTATGCATATGCCTGGCTGAAGAGATACGCCTTTATCATTCATTCATTCATTTTCTACTGCTTATCCGAACTACCTCGGGTCACAGGGAGCCTGTGCCTATCTCAGGCGTCATCGGGCATCAAGGCAGGATACACCCTGGACGGAGTGCCAACCCATCGCAGGGCACACACACACACACTCATTCACTCACGCAATCACACACTACGGACAATTTTCCAGAGATGCCAATCAAACTACCATGCATGTCTTTGGACCGGGGGAGGAAACCGGAGTACCCGGAGGAAACCCCCGAGGCACGGGGAGAACATGCAAACTCCACACACATTTACATTTACATTTACATTTACAGCATTTGGCAGACGCCCTTATCCAGAGCGACGTACATAAGTGCTTAAATCTCTAACATTGAATACATTAAAGGCGCACACACAAGGCGGAGGCGGGAATCGAACCCCCAACCCTGGAGGTGTGAGGCGAATGTGCTAACCACTAAGCCACCGTGGCCCCGATATGCCTTTAATCTACATTTAAACTATTCACACAATCTATTCTCCAGCATGTTTTTGGAAGGTGAGAGATAACTGCTATATGATGATGAACAGGGAGGAGATATAAACCTCACTTAGGACCAAACCTCAGACCTGGAAGCTGTGAGGCATGCAAAAAATTAGAAACAATTAAAAACGGGCACAGTGAATCAACCAAAATCACCAGATAGTGATTAGTTATGAACGGGCAAACATACATAATTGAACACGTAATCAGAAGGCTGGTGACAGTGAGAGAGGGAGTGCTGGTGGTTGCTGAGAGTTGGAGTTTGCGGCAGCCACGATTGTTTTCTGCGGTAAAACAAAGTCAAGATGTGACAGAATGTAATGCTTTGATGAAGGTATTAGTTACCAGATACCACTGCTTATGCACCAGACAGTGTTGTAATGCTTATATGATAAACAAAGGAATATAAAATTTAACCAATAGACCAAACTTTGCAAAATTGTTGTGAGAGTATAAAGTCAAGAGCGACAATGAGGCCCCAGTTTGTTCTGTCATGCCATGTACTTCAGGGCACTAGAGAGACTGATGTGGATAATGCTTAGCGATGTAATTACCCATTTTAATCTTAAATTGTCATGTTTTATTATTTTTTAGAGCAATTTATTGGTTGCATATTGAATTAGATGGAAATTAAATCAACACATACCTTTTCCTTTTGAAAAATCAATGCACTGGTGTATTTCAGTGGAAACAATAATGAATCTTTTACCCAAATGTTCCAGAGCTTTATATGCAATTTTGTAATGCAAGAAGCAACATCTACCTGTAAAGTCATACAGGTGTTTATGTGGATATATTATACAACTTTAAAACTAATTATCTTTTAAATTCAACAGAAATATCTTGTTTCACAAGCTCCGATTAATAACTGTAGAGGGAATTTCAAAGATCATGGAACAGGTAAATGGAACACTCATATATAACGGTAACAGAAAATCTTACTTATTTTCAATATAAAAGAATCAACTACAAATCCAAATTCATAACACAGATTTAATTTTTTTTTTAAAGTTTGCATTCTTTCTTCTTCAAAGGCTGTAGTAAAATTCACAGGCAGCTCTGCTGTTGAAAAGTGTGCTCTGCTGTCAGGGCTGGAATATGGCCAAGGTCGGAGGTCAGATGGCGATAAGGGCCTGTACAAACCTGTGTCTCTGCTTCTCTTTCAGCACTCGACGATGTAAGACTCCTGTGCAAGAGAACACCAGGTTAAATTCCCTGCTCACACAATCTGGTTGCTTTTATGAACTGATTATGAGAGTGTTCAGTAAAATTACTTAGAAACTAGCATTTTAGGAACATTTCTAGACTACAAGCATGGCATGAACACCAAATAATATAAGGATTGTAAAATGGTCCCTTTTTTCTTTTGTAAAAAATCACTGTTAGAAATTATATTAGAAATGGACTGAAATTTGCAATAAAAAAATTATGTTAAACTCAAACATGAGCTAAACTCAATATCAAAATGACAACATCTGGATAATGTGTCAGCACTTGGAAATAAATTCATGAAAGAATATCAAAATGGGGATAAGCAGGAAGGGGTAATCAAGTCAAATCACTGCCGCCTGCTCAAACGATTACTCAGGAATTTCTCTATTGGAAGTGTCGAAGGATGATGGTAATATTCCTGTTATCGACCTTTTGTGATGTGGAACACAGGAAAAGCGGCAGAGAAGATCCTCAACATGGCTAGTGTTCTCCCTGTGTCCTAATTACACTAATATCAATAATCTCGATCACCACACATACACGGATGACAGATAAAACCAGTTCCCAAAGAAGAAGAAGATCATTTTCTCTATTACAAAAATCACATTTGATAAAATAACTGGAATAGAAGAAGAGAATAATGACAGACCAGTTGACAGATAGATCCACTGAGCTGCTTCGCTTATAATGAGGGTTATTTTACCTCTAAGGTTTGGAGGCTATTTATAACTCGAGCACTTGAAGCTTCTCCTTTTTTAAAAAAAAAATAATATGAAAAAAAATAATGTCTGGAAAAGTTGGAAAGACTGACATGCCATTTGACTAAAACCCAGTGCTATCGAATTCCCAAAGCAAGGCAATCACAGATTATGAACGACATTGGCAGGGACATATGCTGACTCCTTTACTTAATAACAGCAGCAGACTTCAGATGAGAATCAGCACTTTGAAAGTGATTCGACGGCCCGAGGCCAGAGTGTGGGCAAACCGGGGCAGGAGAAAAGAAAGATGGCGTGAACGAGGGAAATAAAAAGGGATAAAGGTCATTGGTAACATTTACAAATTGAAGCCGTGATCAAAGCTCATGAGGCCGTGCGGATGAAGGGAACTGGGGCCGAGTCAAGCAAGGTGTGGATGGCCAAATGCTATTCATTAAGAATGCCAGTTTTTTTTCTTTCTTCACCATTCCTTCTCTCTGTCTCACTCTTTCTCACTTTCCCTCAGTCTGCTCTTCTTCTGCCAATCTGTGACTGATTTGGGCATCTGGTGGAGTTGCTCACTGGGGGAAATGGGATCCTGTGAAGGCATAGAGGCAATGAGAGAGCCCGGAGCACATCGAGAGAGAGAGGGAAAGAGAAAGAGGGAAAGAGAAAGAAGGATGGAAGGTGGTCACTTCCCTTTACAATGACACTTGCACTCACCTCGTTGAAGGCAATTCGAAATCAGACACCACTGCCAAGCCCAGCGTGAGTAATCTGTGTGTGACTTCATGCTGCACAGTCCACTGTGTGTTCACAGCACACATTATTTCTCCTTGCTATAAAACAGAGCTATGATGTAAAACTATGCAGAAATCTTGATTACAGCAAGTCAATTTCCATGTCAATCTTCATCCATTTTGTACATTTACAGCTGCATAACATTTCTGATTCCCACATCATGTTGCATGAACAGAACCTAGGTCTGTGCCTATGACTTACAGAAGAGTCACATGAGTCATATGAACATCTAAATCACATGGATCACATGAAATCTTTACATGTGGTTTTAGATGTTTCACATTTTAGGCTTCACACATTTTCAAATTTTCACAAATTGTATTTGTTGTTGTGATTTTCACCCATTATTTTTTTTTAATAATTTGTTTATTTTAACGTGATATTTCGACATGATTCATTTACCTTTACCACGTTTTAAATCAACGTGCACCACCTTTAGTTACAGTTAGGCACCATTTTGCATGGTACAATGGACATAAATTAATTTTTATACCTAATTCTACACTTATTTAAATATACAGTGCCCATTGAACCATATTGGCAATCTTTGTTCTATTTTAAAAATAAATTACACTTTTGGTCTCAATACTTCAGAATTCCATCTATTTTATAAATTTAATTAAAAATATATAGACATTTTAATGACATCCCATACAATAAAATTCTCCTCCTTGAATTTTATGGAAAAATATATATATATACTTTCCTCCTAAAGAAGTGACTGCTGTGACATTGCCATGATGCCTTCCTGTTCCTTTCCACCAAATTAATTTGAAATGGCAAATTGACCAGTGCTCACCTTTGTAAGTGCTCCTCAGTATCTGATTTGTGATCTTCAAAGCTTCCTGGCTTCCTGTTTTAAGCCCCCTGGTATGAGCCACCACTGGTAGGGGGGCAGGAGGGGGCAGAAGGAGGAAGAGAACATTGAAATGCTCTGAAGGGGGGCAGACTTTGGCCCGCAGTAACTATTAGTGGTAATTGTTGGACAGGGTGAAGGCCTTTGATGGGCCAGTGTTTGTCCCTGGGCCTTTAACACTGACAAATGCAAGGGTTTCTTTGACTTGTCATTGGCAATTGAACCAGGATTAATATTTAAAAAACAGATACACTATTCCGGACATGAGGCCCAGCACTGAAGTGTTTAAATATGTGCACAGAAAAACATGTGACTCTTAGCTGGGAGGTTGTTGAGTTTTTTTCCTGTCTGTTTTGTTTTTTCACATCTTAGCTGAGATAAGGATGATTTATTGTACGCTAGTGGATGAAAATAAATGAAACTTGAATGCAGATCTAAGAGCTGTGCGGTTAGATTGGGTTATGTTTGCAATAATCCAGAGACAAGTAATCAAACTACTAAGTTCTTTTCTTAAAATCGTTTTTGGTTTTATGTCTAAAATCAGGACCTGACCACCAATTTCGACATTGCTATGAGTAGACAAATGGATTTCTAATAGTCTCGGAGTGTGTGAGTGTAAGAGAGAAGGGGGGTTAAGTAAATTTGCACCACATTATATAAATTAGGCCAAGGGGGAAAAGCCTCCCACAAACCGCCCTTTTTTGATCTTAACAGCCCAAAATTGATCCAAGCTGATGAATTTGTTATCGGTTATGATTGATTAGGCCGTGTCCCGGAAGAGAAAGGGCTGGCGTCAAATTCACTTTCACAGGAAAACAGGCACCCCTCGTCCATCTATTATCATCCCTTTTTCTCCAAAGTAAGGAGAGCTCGGGACGAAAAAGAGAAGTGATGTTTAACGTCCATCGAAACAGATGCCTCTTCATTAAGTCTCGGTTCAAAGCCTATATGGAGGTAGAGTTGAATTCAACATGGCCGGCAGTCGCTGGAGGCAATACGTTGCGGGGTGGGGACAAAGGGCAGATACTGCAAGAGATGATTAAGGTAGTGAACAAGCATAATGACCGGGAGAGGTTCCCAGCACTTGCCCAGTCAAAAACCAGAAACATGTGGTCTAACGTTAAAGTTTCAAAGGCTCGGCTGTATCACTGACACGTCTCAGCTCTCACAGTTTTAAGGTAGACTTTGGGCTAAATCATAAACATGTTGCAAGTGACTCCCTTGGGTTTGTGCAGAGACTATGGATAGGCTTAATCATTGTGCCTGAAGCTGTACAACAAGAAGTAAATCTAACTCAGAAGGAATCTACTGACACAATTAGTCAGAGTGATGCAGCTGAGAATTCGCTTAGTTCTCATCCAGTGTATTTAAATCCAAATCCATCTTCAGTGAGACGGTCTACATAAACAACTTAATGCCTTTTTGTTAACTATGATTTAGTGATGCTAGGAACATTGATTGTGTGTTTGAAGCACTAATTCTCTTCCATTAATTCAACTTCATTGGCATTGTACACAGACACAGGTGTAGAGGTGAACGAGGTAAGATGAGCTGCTCGGAAAGTCGAGCTTCCTCAGGTATTTTGGCAAGGATATACAGAACAAATCATGGCAATATTTTCAGAAAGAGGGTAAGTGATGATGAGATTGTGATATTCATTTGGACTACATACATTGTTTACACTGTTTAAGGATATCACAATTTTTTTTACTTGCCACATTATGTTAAGAATTTATTATACAGAATGTGCAAAATCTCCCACTATGACGCTTTATGACTGCATACATTGTTTACAGCTTTCTGTTCTACTTGGAGCAGTTTCTTATGTAAAGAAGTCTTTGTGTGCAAGAAAATAAACTTCATTTATGGTTGAAAAAAGGAAAGCCGAGGTAATGAATAAAATGGGACGGTGCATGCTGCTATATGAAAATAACCAACAAAATTACAGGGTAATGAAGTTGATCAATTCCTATCAAATATGTTATCGTTTAAAAAATCCTAAGCTTAAAATTATTTAAAATTTTATTTGGAAACAAACAAAAAATATGTATTTAGAGGAAAATATTGAAAAAATACAAAATGGAGGGAAAATACATGAATGCAGATTTAACAGGAAGGTTAGTGTCAGTGAAGATCTAATAAAATTAAGTATGACAAAAATCTTAACAAAAAATGACAACTAAATCTTTTCATATGTAAACATTTCCGATTTTCTATCTTTTCACAATCTAGTTCCAATTTTTTCCATTTATTAAAGGATCAAAGAAATTTTATTTTATTTTTTTCTCTGACTTTTTCAACCGCCTTTTTCTAATTTTAATTAATTAAAAGTTACCCATAGCCAAGTGGGGAAAGCCCATAGCCTCTTTAAAAAATAAAGCCATGAACCATGACAAACAACAAAAAAACAATGCTCTAACATAAATGATAAATAAACTTTTTTAATTTTATAGTATTAACCCATATATATTATATGGCGCATCCTGTGAATTAGCTGTTACTATAGAAACAATAACATTGCCGGTGTTATAGAATTAATATTGATTAACTCAATTCAATTGAGATTGCGGCACTTTGGTATAAAAACTCAAATAAAATGTGGCCAAAATTGTATCCCTCTCCAAGCAAATTCCATTAAGTTTATGATAAAATGAAGTGATGTAGGATATTTTAAATGAATTCATTGTATGTCATCATGTGAAAGTGACCGCTGCAAACAGAAGGCATGTGACAAGCGATTGTCTAAGTGGTAGCGGTTGGTGAAAATCAAGGAGCTGAAATCTAGCGCATGGGGATGGGGGTAATTTTCTCACATTCTGGACGTATAACATTTGCATGTTATACATCCAGTTCTTTTCCAAGCAGGCTGTAGAAATGACAGACAAGTTTACAAATGAATGTTGTTGATATTACTGTGATTTGAAATGTGAATCGGTTCACTGTGGAAGTAATGGTTCAGAGGTTATAGCTGTTGGCTACTGACTGAAAGGTTGAGAGTTCAAACCTTGATGATGTCAAGCTGCCACTGAACAAGTCCTTTAACCTTCGACTGTTCAGTTCAATTGGATAAAAGAGTTTGCCTATTAAATTGAATACAGCAAATTAATAAGTGTAACAAGTGACACAGTGTTATTTGTAATAATGTTAGCAGTGCAAGTTAAACATACTTAAAATTACAAAAACTAATCTAAATTTAGAAACATTTACAAGGTATTTTGATGTCGTATAAGTGATGACGAGGCTTCACAAAATGCGCCTTGATATGGTTTTAAATATTTCATTTGATGCATGATAATGCATAGTCTCCTGTGAGCTTTAGTGAGAGAATTTCACCAGTGGAACAGCTATTTAGTTCACTTAGGAGACTCACACATCGATTAAAAGTGCAGACGCCTTTTCTGTTGCCTCTCAAGTGCTCTCACCTTTCAGTCTGTTAATGTAATAGTAATGAAGTAGAAAGTGTGAATTATATCTCATCATTTACAGTATATAGATCTTGTAAAAGGAGGAATTTAAAAGTGAATCGTGTCACTTATGTACTGTACTTTAAAAGGAGAACAAGCTATTTGAGGATATACTGTTTGTGGAAAATGATTCATTTCAGTATAGTCACTGTGTTTCTATAACATATCTTCATCCTTACATAATTCACATGTAATACTGCAGTGAAAGTGCTTTTTTTGGATGAACTTCATCTCCTGCAAATATCATTAGCTGTACCGTTATGGGATATGGGCTGTGGTAGCCTAGTGTTTAAGGCATTGGATTATTATTTGTATGATTCTGAGTTCGAATCCCAGGTTCACCAAGCTGTCGCTGCTAAGCCCCTGAGCAAGGCCCTTAACCCTCAATGGCTCAGTTGTAAAAACTGAAATAAAATGCAAGTCACTCTGGATAAGGGTTTTTGCTAAATGCTGTAAATGTAATGCTAACGGGTTTTTTTTTTCAGTGTAATATGGCACAGCATCATAACATTATATCATCATACCCTTACTTGTAGATACAGTACCATTAGTGAAAGACTGATATCTGTCAAAATTGTACATTTTGTGAATGTGAATAGTTCATATTTTTATTATATCATAAATAACATTTGCAGGGCAGTATCTTAAACATGGATGAGGAATTAAATCAGATACATTTAACAGAATATCAATTACGGTAAATCACTTGAACATACAGCACAATTTGTAGACTGATTTTTATTTTTTTATGTATATTTTAAAAAAACACTACTCTTTTCTCCTCTCCAGAATCCCTTCACTACTTTATCCGTGCCACCTGGTATAATTTACACCCTGAATAAACCCACGAAATAACGATTCATGCTGGTCTCATCCATTTTCCCTCACTAAACCTCCTCATCCAGGCCACGTTGCCATGGCAATGCCCAATTGCATATTGTATGCATGCCTGAACCGGGCTGAGCTTGGAGCACAGTACAGCAAAGCATTTCACTTAAAACACTAATTTCACATGTCAGACAGACCTTTATATACTGTATGAGAACCAAAGAAAGTGAATCACAGATGGAGAGACCTTTTTCCTTCCATTCTTATTTCCACAACATAGATTTTTTTTTAAATGTATTGTTATTGTAATTGTTTAATATTAAGTTAAATTAGACTTTAAGACAAAAAAATTATATACTAATCATCAACTCAAATGACAAACTTTTCCTAGAACAAAAAATGCATTCTGAGATTTCTTTAACTTTTTTTCCACCCTCTACTTTTTGGGGAAAATGACAAACCATCCCCCACTCTCATGCTTGCTTAGCACGATTAGGGTAAAGTGAGTTTGGAAGAAATGGGATGTGTGTAGTGAGCTGGAAGGAAAGGCAGGTCTGTTCTCATCGGCAGAAACCTGGGTGGTTTACACTGAGATAATACACAGTTTGTTTTCCACCTACACCTGTGGTCGGTCTGGCTTGCTGTCCGCATTATGCTTATCTTCATATTTATATATTCTTATATCCACAGGGTGTTTTGGGTACTCATGTATTAACTGCATGATATAAATAGTAGGTGTGTAAATATTGAGAAAATAAGGTCAGCTCTACTGAGTAATAACGTTGGCTGGGACACATGGTACACAGCCTATATGTACAGTATGTGCTTATATATCGCTCTGCCAAAAAATGTCAGATGTCATTGCAGTTAAATTCTGAAAAACTGGAGTTTACCCAAAATGTTTTGTCAGTAATATACTTTGACATCTCTGCTTTCATATATTTAACCAAAATGGTTTTATTTAGGATACTTTCTAACCTTGTCTTAGCATATGCCTGCAAAGATCATGTCGAATAGGGAGCCAGTATAATGACCTCTGTAGTAAGAACGCTCAGTCTACCTAAAGTTCTGCTTTTCTCAGAATTGTATCAAGTCTTTGTGAATTATGCTAAAGAAACAGATATAACCTCTATAAAAGATCTACATAAAACAAATCATTTCCATTTTAAAATATTTCAATAGACTAATATAAAAGTTGTTTATATCAGACATAGGTAAGTTCAGTCAACAGAACAGAACTAACTGATTATTTCTCCACCAAAGTTAATGTGGAGAGAAATCATGAGATTGTCTTGAAGGATATTTCATATTCTCAGATGATGAGACATATTGTGGTGTGGATGATTCTGATAATCAATGTTAGAACTCATTTCCCATTGTAAATCTACCATTCTTTACAGTTTGGCAATGATTTTTTTTCTCCATAATTAGATTTGGGATCTTTTAGTTTAAAATTCAGTAATTCTTTCAGTAAAATTTGTAAATGCTTTTTTTTTTACTTTTATGAGAAATATGATTTTAAAATAGTAGTGTCCAAATATAATTCATAAGATAGAAACATATTTACAAGTACGTATATGTTTCAGTCCCCTGAGGATGACTATTAGAACAGAATAATTAAAAGATTTACAAGGACACACAGAATAATGCATTTGAAGCAGCTTACTTACAGAACACTCTTTTTCTTATTTTGTCTTTGCACATATCCACACACACACATTTGAAGTACACATGTCTGGCCTGAATTTTATGTCGCTTGTCCTGCAGTTATCTAGGTGAGATCCTTAGGTCCTGCTTTTTGTTCATATGTAGAACCTTAAGAGTTAACAACAATGTTAACGAATGGTGTTACCACTGCCTGTTAAGTCATGCTTCTGTGTTCTTATTGTTAGAGTCTCTTGTTTTACTGTAGTACATACAGTCATTTTCGGTCAAACAATGGCATTACACCTATATATCTCTATAGAGGTGTACAAGCTATTGTGCTTAAAATAATAATCTGTAGTATTAGCATTAAGCAATAGTTCTGGGATAAATACTTGAGAGACCTGTTTATTTTGAGTATGTCTTTTTTCTTGTTTTAGGTTTAAGGACGTAGTGTAGCATATGAATGTGGTAGCACAGTGGTTAAGGCATTGGATTGCAAGTTGGCAGGTTGTGAGTTTGAATCCCAAGTTGTCACTGCTGGGACCCAGAGCAAAACCCTTAACCTTTAATTGTATAAAATGAGGTGAGTATGTAAGCTGATCTGGATAAGGATGTCTGCCATGAAAACGCATGTTCTCTCTTTTTTAAGTTAGTTAGTCATAAAAAATTCTAGCTGTATTCTTGTCTGTTATTTTGGCTTAAGCTAATCTCTGAAGTAAATGTCCACTATCAGTAGTTTTAACTCAACTATATACATTTAGACCTTCAGTACAGTCCATGTTGCTTATAAAATAATCACAATGTGAACAGTTATACATTACAAAATCCTTTCTTTTTTAACATTAACTGTTAACTGCTAATTAATTCACTATAACTGATGAAGATTAAGAGAAAACTTTGATTTGAACAAAATTACATTGAACAGCCATTCCTAATCATGGCCATTGTTTTCTCACTAAACATTAGATTAGATTAGATTAGATTAGATTAGATTAGATTAGATTAGATTAGATTAGATTAGATTAGATTAAATTAGATTAGATTAGATTAAATTAGATTCAACTTTATTGTCATTACACATGTACAAGTGCAAGGTAACTAAATGCAGTTTGGTATCTAACCAGAAGTGCAATAAGCAGCAAGTGCAAGATCAATCTAGGGGCAAATTTGGTAGGACTCCTTGTTCTAATTCAGGACTTTAGAGTATTTTCTTTACATATAATCTCTTTCTCTTTAACTGTGTGGATTTAATATAATTCTTTAAGAGAGTGAATGAGTTTAGGAATCAGTGTGTAAAAGGCTGCAAAGTTGTTTGATTTTAAAGATGTAAATGAACATAAAAGTAATTTGCATATAAACATGTCTCACTATTGCTTCAGTGAATATCTGTCATGGACTCAGTAGACTTGTACCTATGAACTGCTGCTGTAATCATTAACACTGTCCTGTGAAATTTTAAAATAGTGATAATCGACTTATTGACATGTTTTGGGTAGGTACAAACATAGATACACAGAGAATGGGTATAAAAACTCCTAGACAGTAACCCAAGCTCAGAAAGCCTGGAGCTTAAAGGCAACATCATTACCTGCTATAAAAACACTCATTTATAGATGTTTGCAAAACCAGGGAATTCTGGGAAATTCCTTGACATTCAAAACTCTGTGGCTGCTTCACACCAGGGAAAAATGTTAAGGTCTCATGACAGGTGTGAATTGCTGTTAAACCATCATGATTAAAGTTGTCTGCTGACAAGTGGCTGATAATTGATGTCAGAGATTCTCCATTCAGCTTTACACTGGTGTTTTCACACCAATTCACACCTCCATACTTCAAGAATCATCCTGCCAACAGAACAACTTTCAAGGTATCATAGGTGTGAATCACACAGGACATTGGGGAATTTCCCACTAGTCACTGACGAGACCTTTGATTAAGTGAAATCTATTGTCTCAAGTTATGACTAAATGATATAGTGACATCATGAGGAGATGCTTACAGAGATGCTCAATGCGTTTGTACTGATTTGTGTGTCATAGGCTTTGCCCTAAGTAGATATAATTCTTGCAGAGCTGTCAGTATTTATTGAAGTGTTTCCTGTAGTGTTCCATTTCCCCCAGTTTCTTTCATTTTCTTATGGCTGAGTGAGCCAGTGAATCATCCTGCTTTTGAGACTGAGCCTGAAAAAACCTGCCCCTCTTAACCCTCATGTTCTTCTGACTATTAGGCAAGGATGTCCATTTGATCAAGCGTGTTTATTCTGATAAACACAATGTCTATATATTACTCCCAGAATAGTATGTTCTTTTGGCTGCTCCCTGTTTGGGGTCACCACAGCAGATCATCTGGTCTACATATTTGATTTGGCACAGGTTTTACCCCAGATGTCCTTCCTGACACAAACCTTCCATTTTATCCAGGCTTGAAACTGGCACCGAGAGTTAATTCTTTGGTGGCTGGATTAGCTCCCTGCCTGGGAATCTATAGACCACAGCAATGAGAGCTTAGGAGCCTGCCTCTGGACCACCAGAAGGCATAGTGCAAGAATAGTATATTTATCTCATAATAATGTTCTTTCTGTGCTTCAAAGGTTTCCTCCAGTTCCTTTGGTTTTCTCCCCCAGTCCAAAGACATTGGTATCTCTAAATGGTCTGTAGTGTGTAAATGGGTGTATGTGTTTGTCTGTGACTGTGGCCTGAAATTGACTGGCACCCTAATCAGTGTGTCCACCACCTTGTGCCCTGAGACTCTTGGGTAAGGTTCCATGATCCCCACATTCCTGTGTAGAATAAATGATTCAGAAGATGGATGGATGGATGGATGCATAGACATAAGCTTATTTCATGCTTGAAGATCATTTAGATTGGAAGTGGAAATGTAAATAAGTGATAGACGAAATGAAAGAAAATCTAAAATTAAGTTTTTCCAGTGATATTCACTATTACTTTCTACTAAGTAACCAGTAACACAATACCAGTAACACAAGTGTGAAAACAAACATTGATTTTTTTCATTGATTATAGAATTTGCACTGAAAAATAAAGGTTCCTTTTGGAAAATTTGATTCTACATTTATAAATAAATAAGAAAATAGGCCAGGGTATTAAGTATACATTTCAGCAGATCTACTGTGTGTGTTACATGTGGACAACAGTTTGAAAGGTGTGAATTTAATAAACAAACAAATAAGCAAACAAGCAAATAAATAATTATTAATGCCCCAGGTTTTACATGTAAGTTTTGCTTTTGCAGCTCTGGAGTGTTTTCTACCTCTGTGTGGTTCAAGTGTGCAGATGTGAACACAGCACACTCAGATCCAGCCAAACAAAACCATCCAAGAACAAGGTGGTTCAGTTCCCAGTGAACTCACACAACTGGACTGCTGTTAGAATGTGATTCAACACTAAATCATCCAAAAATGCCATGTATTATTGATCACAGGGTTTTTTTTTGTTGTTGTTAGTTTTTTTTTGTTATTGTTATTTAGGCTGCTACAAGTAAGTAATAAACCAAGACTGTAAGTAATGTAAGTAGTAAAACCAAGACTAAGAACCAGCAGTGTTCCAGTACATCCTGAAAACGTTCACAAATACATGTCAAGAAATAAAATGCAGGATGTGATACACAAAATTCACAAAAAAATGTTTGGCAGTTTTTTGTTGCTGTATTTTTGGTCAGTGAATAAAATGTAGTGATTTGCAAGCTTTCTGCACACTTTCAGCTCTTTATTTAATTTCAGCGTTCTACACCACATAATCTTTTATTTTTTTATAAAGAATTTCGGGGTGAAACCAACCAAAACAGGAAGCAAGCAAAAAAATATACATTTCTCATCAAACACTGCAAACAAAAGGTAAACTGTGAAAGCACACTTAAAGGTGAAAAACATACCTTCTTGATGGGAGCTAACAAGACCATTTAGAGTATGCTGTAGCATATACAGTAGAAATCCTCTAGATTCAGTGGGTACGAGCGACTGCTGTGTGTTAAATGACCATAGTCTTGAAAACAGATCAGGTCAGCGTGAGATTCCCTTTCTGCTTGTTTATTTTGGAACACAATGCTACACATGTCTTTACTAAATATAAATTCCACGTGTCTTTAATAAAACAGCAAAACATTAAGTCATCTATCATGAAGCTGGCGTGTATCTGCTGACTGTACAGCAAAAACAGAAGGACTAAAACAAGATGCAGTCGCTTTACTAACCAAAATAGTTTATTTATATGGTTGATATTGGAGGAAAGCTTGGATTTAATTTGCTAACTTTTGATAGTTGGTTGTAAAGAGAAAGAAATTAATATCTGGATGATAGGGTTAAAGAATTCCTAAATCCTTTTTTTATTATTCTTATTAACATAACACACACCTGGACACCATAATAAATAAATTTTGAAAAAAAAAAAAAATACATTTGCAGTCTCTTTCTCCATTTCAAAGCTAAACATGGGGACATTCGTGCAACTGAGCTTTAGTGATGTGTAATTAACTCAGTGTGTGTTAATGGCGGATCATGCCAAGCTTTTCTGCAGGCTTATGGATCACATGCAGGGGATTGGCGAGAGGCTGAAGGCTTGCTGAAAGTTTTAGAAGAAGAGGAACCTTTCTTAGAAAAATTTGAATCTTGAATCTACACTTACATTAGTTATTGTGCCACCATGACAATGTTGTTCAGTGAGAAATGAGACTTTTTCTATAATGGATTCACTCTCATTTATGCACAGAAGTTGAAATACCACAAAATAACTAAACATCTCTTTTAGTATCTTATCTGCACACTCATTTAAATTAAGAGCTGATGTTGTCTCCATTCTACAAAACATAGATGTGGTATTCAGCTGCAACTGCCACTAATGACTCAGAGTTCATGACAAATGCACTGCTCGTAATCCACTCGGTGAGTAATTCTTTCCGTCAACGCAGTGAGCAGCATTTGAAAGTGTTTTCAGTGCATGAGGGTGAAAGCCAATTGAACAGTGAAGTGAAATGACATTTTGGTGTGGGGGTACACTTGGTGTGTGTCGCCAAAAAAAAAAAATCGGTTGCAGTAATGAACTGGGGCACTTCTATTGTCTAAAGCCAACATCAACCGTTACATTCTCAAAAGTCTCAAACAAAATTAGCCATTAAATAATCTCTAAAAGTGGAATATAGACAAATATAAAACAGTGGACACTATAAATGTGTGTGTTCTGCCTCAACTCAGATAGCAGATAACTATCTGGATAGCAACAACCCAAGCACATACATACATATATATTTATTGATCCCCGAAGCGAAATTTGGCATTAACTGTTCCTGTTTTTCTCCCTCCATAAAAACAACCTAATAAAAATAGCAATTAAAGTTTGTTAACTCATATTTAAGCTAGCATTATTATCATTACAGAAACATATAAAATGTATAAATTCACACACAAATGCAATGAGTTAACATTTTGCCATTATTGTATCTTGTACCCTACACTGACTGGTTTATTTTCATTCTACATGTATTTTCAGAGTTTTGGATTGTGCCTGACAATTTGGATTGTTTGCCTGTGTTATTTTATTAAAGTGCAGTTGCGCATATGGTTCCTACAGCCTCCTCCTTACAGGAGATTTGTTGTTTTTCTATCAAAGTCATCAGTTTACAGTATTTATGCATTATATCATAAGAGATGAAGGAGAAGCAGTATGTGCTCTTTCATGTACAATCTGTTGTCTTCACCCCAGTTGTTGCACCAAGTTGCTCAATATTCCATAGTTAACCCAAAGTTAAACCTTTTTCAACTTTGTCGCTGAATTTTGGGAATATTGCATTAAACCACCACAATTTGCCAAAAGTTCAACTTTACGGACATATTAATGAATAACATGTTGTATTTATTCATACAGGATGTCTGAAAAGTCAGGAATCCCTGGGAGTATATTGAGCAGATATATCAAGAGCCTTTGTTGTAAATAATAAGCATTAACAAAAATCCTGACTTTTTAGACACCCTGCAGTTACATTTAAGTGTCTGTAATGTCTTCAAGACAAGTTCCTGTAATCACTTACATTATACACAGCTATATACAATTGTTTCCTCACCAAGTCTCTGGTTTTTCTCTCTCTTTAAGTTAATAAGACAAAAAGTAGCTAAAAAGTGTGAAGTCTCAAAGACTTTCTCATGACAGAAACATTATATTTTCAGCTTAACCTCTGATTCTTGAGACTCTTTCCATAAACCTTACCATGTCAGTGATTATATGTCTTTCTTTGTTAAACAACATGTTTTTAATCTGTTAGATTTGTCGCACGTATACCATAAAAGTCTATGTAAACAAGCTTCTACTGTAGAAATCATAACATAATAGAACAAGTCCAATAACACAAAGCTATGTTTTAAAATCTAGCAGGCATTATTGTCATAGTTGCTATCATAGAAAATTAACCCACACCTTCTGACCAATCAGATTAGAGAATCTTCGACAGCGCTTTGGTATATTTTACACTAAAATAATCAGGAATAAGGGTTTTACAAATATAGACCCTGGGTTGGTGGAATAAATCTCTGCACCATGAACATGTTTTCACTAACCTGTTTAATAGAAATGTGTATTAGAGGTAAGAGAATACAGCTCGACACAAAGATGCAGGGATTAGCGCTCTTTAGCTCAGTTCAGCTGAAAGGACATCATTGTGTGAAACCTGAAAGAAACAATCTGAGAACAGCTTTAGCAATGTGTAGTCAACAGCCTAAGCAGCTGTGCACAGACTTTGCCTAATATCCTAAAACCATTTATTTGTTGAAAAGTAAATAATAATTTGGCTTAATCACCAAATAGCTAGTAAAGTATTCTGTCAGCACTTCTTTTGACTTGGTGGGATTTGTGCATTAGGTTTGTGATGACAACTAAATCCTTGTTCTAATCTTTGGTGACAAGAGAATACACACACACACACACACACACACACACACACACACACACACACACACACACAAAACCTACACCACCAAAAAGATTGTAAAAAGTCTGTTTTAAGAATTAGTATTAGTATTAGTATTTATTTTATTATTTTAATAAACAGTATAATTATTTATTATTTAAGCTCTTTTTGTTTTAGAATTTTTGGTAGTTTATTTTTATCCCATTCTTCGGTTGTGTCCAGTTTGCTGGGGGATTTCATTGTTGAAGTTCCTAAACACTCTGATATCTTTATTTTTACAAAAAGTCTACCTTATTAACCTTTGCTGTCCCCACAACCAATGAAAAGGAAGAGGGTTGGGACAAAATTGTTATCAGACACAAACGATTTGGAGAATTAAATGCAGTATGTCGCTACTGGATTGGTAAATTTCCTCTGGAATCAACAAAGTGTCTATCTATCTATCTATCTATCTATCTATCTATCTATCTATCTATCTATCTATCTATCTATCTATCTATCTATTTATCTATCTATCTATCTATCTATCTATCTATCTATCTATCTATCTATCTATCTATCATCAACCACAGAGACATCCTGGCTTTAAGGTTTCCTTTATTCAAATGCTAGCTACCAAAAGACAAAAAAGCCAACAGTCTCTATCTGTGTGAAATCTCAGTATTTTCTGCTTTAGGTCTTTCAAGAGCTGTTTTCCTGATTCAGTGACAATGTGTCACAGTCAGGGAATTGTAGACAAGGAGGATACAGTTGCAGACCTTGTTTATTGCAATTGAAGTACCCCACAAAACTCCAAGGACAAAAAACAAAAAAAAAGGTTTGCGATGCAAGGCATTACTTGAACAGGACACAAATTAGGGGTAACGATGCAGACAATTGGCAAGTCAGTATCGATTGGTCAGGGACAGGAGTTATCTAACTGTCAGTACAACCTTAGGAAAAGACAGCTCCTTATCAGTAGAGGTAGAATCAGAGGAACAGGATGTAGTGTCTGGGATTGAGAAGAAACAGTAATTATTATCTGATTTGAACTGGTTTTCTATACTGAAAAAGGTCATATAATACTATAAAAAAAACCTTCATGAACTGAATGCTAGTTCTAACGAACGTAAAATCAGTAAAATGGGTGCAAAGCAGCCATGTGATGTAAGTGTCATTATCATTTGATGTGCTATCTTTCTATACTTCATCTACAATACTAACAGCATGCCAACCCATTCAGTGTGTATTATGTCCTCATACCCAGTGTTCCCGAAGCTCTTATTGAGAATGAGTGCACGTCAATAAAGGATAAATCTTTTAAGCGTGACAATAACCTATATCTGTATTTCTGTGTAAAATGAAATAAAATGAAATTAAATTAATAAAGACATCTGCAGACTTAACCCCAATTTGCTGTAATATTTAGGTCATGTAGAAAACACTGTAAATAAGTAAACACTATTAAATGAACACAGCATTATAAAGTAAGCACTGGGACTGTTTTATACACTCACATATTCATCCACCACTTTATTCTTCTCCAGCTAAAGCACTTAAAAGGGTGAGTGTGTAATAATGGATGGAGTGGCTTCTCAGAGACGTGTAAAATAAATACGGAGGATGGAGAGATGCAGGAACACTCTGTGCCCGAGGGCAGAGAGCGAAAGAGAGAGAGAGAGAGACAGAGAGTGAGAGAAAGTGAGAGAGAGAGCGAGAGAGAGAGAGAGAGAGAGAGAGAGAGAGAGAGAAAGCGAGAGAGATGGATTTATTCAAATAATTCTTTGTTACACAAAACAAAAGCATGTGAGCATGAGTTAAATATTGAGAAATGGAAAACATAATCTGTTTTCTCTAAATATCGCAGCGTTTGAGACTCACTCAAAGAGACACGGATGACTCTGCCCTTGTGACCTCTCAGAGCAACCAACACTTCAAACATTATGAACTGAAGCCAGTCCACTCATGATGCTGAAAGCTTATGGCTTGAACCACGGTGCAGAGATGTATGCAGCACAGCAGCCAGATTTTAGAGACATGACTACATGTTGGACAGAATACAGGACCTTTCCATTTGTGTAGTATAATTGATTTAATAAATAAACACATCTATGCTTCTGTGAATTGGAAATTCAAAAAAATATAAAGTAATCTAAGCATGTAATCAAATTATATCTGTTCTTTATTTGGTGTCAGATGGTAATTCATTCACATCATAAAAAAAGTCTTGAAATAAGCTTCTATATAGAAGTATGCACACGCAGCTGAACATTGCAGGCTAAATAAATCATTAGCATGATTTTAGGTACTCTGGACATAAAGTACACAATCCTGACAATCCCAAGACCTAACAAAAGCTTTACATGGTGAATCTTGACTATGTTAAGGTTTGAGAACAACAGATCATCTGGTTTCATTCCAACATTTTGAGATTATTTTCTGATGTGAAATGAATTGTGTGTTAATCAACTATAAAATGTAATACACATGTTAAAAAAGTCAATGCTTTCTATATTTTAGTCATTTCCCATTTTAAGGAATAAAATAAAATAGAAATAGAAAATGGTCGCAGTTGATGATTTTTTTCACTATTCAATACTTCTGTATATATATAAAGGTTGAAAATCTCTCAAATTAACAATAAACAAGCTAATTCCTTGAATATCTACATAGACACAGATATAACCATTAGTTTTAGTGTTTTTAACTACCTATATTGTTTATATATATATATATATATATATACGTATATATATATATATATATATATATATATATATATATATATATATATATATATATATATATATATATATATATATATATATATATATATACGTATATATATATATATATATATATATACGTATATATATATATATATATATACGTATATATATATATATATATATATATATATATATATATATATATATTAGTCACAATATACCATTTCTTTTCGTCTAAACGTTACAGTGATCATTTGAGACAAGGCTTTCTCTATTTTTCTCACAGTAATCAGAACGTGGGTTTGCTTTGTTGACAGAAACTCATAAAGGATATTCTACATGTTCCTAATGCACCGGGTTTTAGATCCGTAAAAGAAGTTATAACCCTCCACAGAACCCTTGAGAACTCAGAGAACCTTATCTCAGTTAGTATCCATTTATGACTAGAGCTGTAACATTTATTACTACAATGATCCCTTTTGTCCAAGCAGGAGATTTGCTAGTCCAATTAAACTCCATTCTCTTGGAAACAGTTACAATAAACATTTACAGAGTCAGTGAGTCAGTCAATTCTTGGCTCCTGTTAGTGTTTTTACATATTTTCCATCTGTAAAACAGTTTTTTGGTATTGAAATAAACAATAAAGTTAACCTGCAAGTAATAAAGGCATAACAGGAAGTAATCACATATCGTTGTCACATTTCACATATGTATTGCAGGTAACCTTTAACCTTTTTATCAAAAAGAGAAAATGGTGTGAAAACACAGATGGATATTCAAAGCACACTGACAATGGTGAATTGTTTTTATTGAAGTTTTTGGAATAAAAGAAAGATCAAATGCATGCATAATCTGAAGATGAAAATCTTGTTCTGCTTTGGTGTAAAATGCCTCCATGTCTCCTATTGTTTTTTTCTCCATCCACCACCAGAGAACAGAAAGAAGCACTTAAAAACAAATCATAACAAATTAACAAATGGAGATGGAGAAAGATAAGAAAAAGGAAACCAACTGTCAGCTCTGACGGACATTAAGCTGTCAAATTAGTTTCGGGGTCAGAGTCCTGTCCAGGCTGCTTTGTGTTGTGTGACCAGGGATCGTCACGCCTCTGAAACCAAAATCAAACAGAACAATGGAAGAGAAAGGACACAAATCACAAAGCCATTTTACTAAAACCCTGTCATTGTGTGCAAGGATGTGTGACTGCTTGTGTCTCTTAAAGGAAGTGACTTTATGTAGTAGACTGTCAGGAACTGAGGGGTGTGTGTGTGTGTGTGTTTGCGTGTGTGTGTGTGTGTATGTGTATGTGTGTGTTTGTGTTTGTGTGTGCGTGTGTATATATATGTGTGTGTGTGTTTTTCTTGATACTAATGAATAGATTGTAAGGCTATTAGTTAGTCTGCTCCAAACACCTTCACTCACCCTGCCTAACAGAATGAGTGAGAGTGAGAGTGAAAATTAAAGATGACACTGAACCTTAATCACAGAATCAATAAAAAAAATATAATCTTGATCATCACAACTTTATAAATAGAATGATAACGTTCTACACTGAAAAACATTATATTGTACCTTTTAACAGGCTCTCTCTTGCAGTTGGATTCCTGGCTGTTACCTGCGAGTTTGCAAACACTAATCCAGCCTGGCAGCCAGGGGACCGGCAGAGGAGACTTTCTCAGCCTCCACGAGTAATTGGTGACCTGTGAACTTTAGCTCACATGGGAGAAATGAGTAAGAGAGAGAGAGAGAGAGAGAGAGAGAGAGAGAATGTAGGGGGTGTTGATTCACTACTTTGTCTATAGCTGAATAAAGTTTACAGCAAACTATGCCTAAATTGTCATTATAGAATATTCAAAAAGCACTTTTGTAAATCAGTAATACTAAGAATTCTGGAATTCATTAAGAAAGCTAAACCTGTTGAGCAGATGCAGATTCTATTATCATTTTATTAAGAGTCTATTAAATTTAGAAGACTAAATTCTTCATTTAGCAGTAACTGTTTATATATCTACATTATTTGTAATGCTTCCTTGTCACATGGTTGTTTTACAGAGTTATCAAAAGTTCGAATATGGATCCTGTCACTGAGAGAGTAAGAAACTAATTATTCAACTTACTGAGAAAGTACTTACTGAAGCACCTGAAGAATTTTAAACATCCAGAGGAACATTTATCTTGCTTACTGTATATAACTGAGCAGTTGAGGGCCTTGCTAAAGGGCCCTGCAGTGGCAGGTTAGGGGTCCTGGGAGTGGAACTTACAATTGTCCAATCAGTAACCCAACAGCTTAACCAATGAGCTATCAGCCCTTAATACTGTAATATACTAATAAAGTAATACAAGCTCATGCTATGTAGTTCTTTCTCACTAATTCTAGCTGCAGTATTTATGGTTCTTGGAAGTTCCTCATAACTCAAAATTGTTTGAGTTTACAGTTAAAGATTCAGAAGTATTTATTAAATTCACACACCAATAATTAAAATCCTCTTGGTCTACACATGCAAAAGTTTGTTTTCCGACTCCCGTATTCACAGCCGGGAGTCTGATAGATTTTTCATCTGCACACTGGCTGCACTGTTCATATTCAGGTGCGTAGACATACACTGCACTAAGTGTGGAGCTGAATGGAGTGTGTATGACGGGAACCATGTCTCTGTCTGTCAGCCCTCAACATAAGCATATTAGCTCTGCTCTGTCTGCTTCGAGCTGCTCGCAGAGCACTATTCCTGCACTGTTGTTTTCTGCTGTACGAATCAATTTGTCTCCACTCACAGAAAATAATTGCAAAGCAAACAAATTATCCATGGCACATTGAGCACACCTCACTGTCGAGAGAAAGCGAAAGAGAGAGAGAGAGAGAGGTTTGACGACAAAAGATAGGTCATAAAATCCTTAGTCATTTAACAATGCTTCTGGATTCTGAATCTTAAGGATATGACGTAAGAAGGACTGAGCAAAATAGAAAATGAACAAATGATTAAAAGAGATAGAAGTCCACATTTATATTATAGTATATGCACATACTGAAAACTGTTATGTGGAGCGAGAAGATATACTCAGGTTACATGTGACTGCACAGCAACAAGGCTAGGGAATTAGACATCACGTTCACTAAGGGAATCTACCGCTCAAAGCCAAGCCCTCTAAACCCACAGCTCTGTGTAGATACGGTGAAAATCCTACACAGGAAATAACACATTTCATAATATGTAATCCTAGTGTTCCCAGTATAAACACTACAGTACATCCTAACTGCTTTACCAAGCCTGTCTTTGTCAAAGCGTTAAAATCCAAGTTTCAAGTTTATTTGTATAGCGCTTTTTACAACTGACATTGTCTCAAAGCAGCTTTACAGAACATAAACATAGAACAAAAGGTTAATATAAAGAATAATATAAAAATTAATAGAATACAAAATTCAAGGTCAATATTAAATATATTTAGTTCACAATATGTATGTATTTATCCCCAATGTGCAAGTCTGAGGTGATTCAGGCAGCAGTGGCAAGGAAAAACTCCCTTAGACGGTAAGGAAGAAACCTTAAGAAGAACCCGACTCAATGGGGAACCCATCTTCATATGAGTGACACTGGAGGGTGTGATTATAAATATACAGTCTATCAAATGTTGTATTGATGCAAAAGATCACATGGAGTTCACATCTCCTCTATAGTATCGCAAACTGGAGCTGGTAGATCTCTAGATGCCTCAGGATTCTCAGAGTCTGCCTCATCTTAGCGGCGGTACAAAATCTTCATCGCACGGAAGACGATCGGAGCTGGTACAATTTCTGGATGCCTTGGGATGGGTAGAAAGAGAGAAGCAGCGGAGAGGGATTAACGTAGCTGCTGTTCATAATATTTGCAAGTTTGATGTAATAGTGCACAATATTATGGGATGTATTATGTGTTCGCCTGACTAAAGAGATTAGTTTTTAATCTCCATTTAATCTCAGAAAGTGTGTCTGAGCCCCGAACACTATCAGGAAGACTATTCCAAAGATTGGGAGCTAAATGAGAAAATCCTCTACCGCCTTTAGTAGACTTAGATATTCTGGGAGCTACCAGAAGTCCGGAGTTTTGTAGGAGGATTGTAACATGTTAGAAGACTAGTTAGATACATGGGAGCTAAACCATTAAGAGCCTTGTACGTAAGTAGCAGGAAATAAATAAAAAATAAATATCAAAGAATTTAGGATTCCATAATTCATAATTTAACACTGAGTCAATGTCACAGTGTGTGGAACTCTGAGAGAAATCTTCACTTGGCATCCAACACATGTACACCCCTCGTCAGCCCAAGAAAAAAACTCTACAAGATTTTGCAAAGTAACTTCATACAGTTAATCAGTAATCATCTTGCGATGCATAATATTCTTTCTTAAATATACACAGCTGAGGTTCAGAACAGGATCAAGGGGCATGCTTGCTGAGAAATTCAAAGACGAATTCGGCGTCTCCTTGCTAATGTGCGTTTGTGATTATTTTGAACTATGGAGTAAGTGTGTGGGAATGTGTGTGTCATGCTATACAAAGCCTCTCCCACACACTTACACATGCATACTATGAAAAATTCATTCCCTCTGGGCATACACTGCTTCAAAGCCAGACCGATAGACATGCAGTATAATTAAGACCTAAATACATTCGGGGTAAGTTGAACACCACTCAAGAGCTTTTAAAGCAAATCTGGCTACACTTATTATGACAGTTCATTACCTAACATATCAATGTAAATACATATATTTCAGAAACAGGCTGCTGTTTAAGAGCTACTAGCTATATGAAATCCATACCAGGATCTTTTCTTCAGAAAATCTATTAAGGTCCTCTTATGTGTACCGTAACTACGATTTAAAGCTGCACTACACCTTCTTCTTATTTTAGAAGAGGACACCAACTGGTCCCAGCATGAATACCCTTAAATGTACAGTTTAGTTTTTGTTTTTTTTCTGTGAATTTGAGAACTATTTACTGTATGCATGGTGTAACTAAATACTAATATGTTTTTCTGATTGATCAGATGGGAACTCAAGGCACACAATTGTTTTATTTATTTTTTTTCTCCAGAGAGATTCGCATGGCATCTGGGTGAGACAAGAGATATACATCAAGACTGGGATCCTACATGACACAAAAAATAGTGGGTGGTTTCATGCTGATGAGAGCAGACAGGCAGATACGAACCCTTATAGAACAAACAAATACTACAATCTGGGTTGCAGTTTATTTCAATTTTGGGAAACAGAAATAATGAAATTAATTAGAAAATTTTCTACCTCTGAATTTTCTTTACTGTGTTGCCCAGTGTTTCCAGAAGCTTAGTGGGGGGGTAATATCATATTTAAACTAGCCACACACACACACACACACACACACACACACACACACACACACACACACACACACACACACAATGACACAGAGAGTGGTATTGTCTAACAAATGGTTGTAGGGTTTAAAGGGTACTATGAAGTTTAACCTATCAGTGACAGTCATGTCAGGTGATTACACTGAATGACACGCCCCCTATATTTTCAGCCTATTTCACATCCATTTTCACATCAGTGTCCACCTACAAAGCCATAAGACCTAATCAGAGTGTTTGAGAAGATACAAGTGAATAGCATCATTCCCCAAAATGACTTTAGAAAAATATTTAAAGTAGATCATGCATCATCCAATTAGAGTATAAATGTCACATAAGGATAAATGACAGATCAATCAGTGTTTTTTAGTTTGAATGAAGATGGTTATAACTTTTCCACTGTGTTTGATATTTACAGGAAACACAGCATGAACCCAGTAAAACACTATAGACTTGAATCACTTTTCTTATTATTTGAAATGATCAAAGCAAGTATGTGTGATAGTTTACCTCACATCATCCTTTTTATGCCATCGGTGAGTCCTTGTGGTATAAAGCGTTGCTCAACCCTAACGCTTTATTGAATTATAGTCCTCCGTCTAATATCACAACCAGCTGTCACTATAAAAAACACTAAGTGAGAAAAACATTTAGGAACAATGCCAACAGAAAAGTCAGACACATTGTCTTATTCATGCTGCATTTAACCATTGTTCAGAATACTCAGCTCCACATATTGAAAATCACTACTGAAATCCAAGAATTTTAAACAGCATTCTCTCAGCAAATCAATCGCAGAGCACTGAAAGCACTGTGGTCAACCTAAATATATCATTTATTTAGCGTTTTTAAACAGCATTTTGACATAAATGTATGCCAGATGCCCACATACAGTATAGTGCTACAGTTCCATATTTTATTTGAAGTGAAAGGCTATATATGACACCGATAGGCCTCCTTTTATACCCTGAAAAGGCGCACACCCTGTCAAGTGTTTATTACACCAGTGTCTGATTTATTCATAATGAAAAAACGTTCTTGAAGGTTCTTTGGAAAGTCCAAGCTTCCTACAGAAGAGAAAACTCTTGATGTAGAGATGTACATTACATTTTAGTTGTTAACCAGGCTAGCATTATTATTCTACATACAATATAGTGCATACATTATTACTGAATGTAGACTTTATTACAGATCAGAGCAAAAGTCAAAACAAGTATAGAGCCTGATTACAGATATTAGGTCTCAGGGCTCAGCTATAGAATATAGAATTAAAAGTAGACCTGGGTTACAGGCTTTAGTCCTATTGGTTTGCTCAAAAGAGTCAAACTTAGCAGGCTAAGTGGAACCATTTTGTTTCTAGGAGTGTGTAATCATAATGTTTAGCAAAGTAAGTTTTATCCTTTCAGGAATAATGATATGTGTTTTAAAGTGATGTGACATAGTGACATAGTGACGTGACATATGGCTAAGTATGGTGACCCATACTCAGAATTCGTTCTCTGCATTTACCCCATCCAAAGTGCACACAGACAGCATTGAACACACACACACTGTGAACACACAGAGCAGTGGGCAGCCATTTATGCTGCGGCGCCTGGGGGGTTCGGATCCTTGTTCAAGGGCACCTCAATCGTGGCCGGCCTGAGACTCGAACCCACAACCTTAGGGTTACGAGTCAGACTCTCTTATTTGAGTACTCTAAATATCTTAAGGTGCTTTTCATAACTTGTTTTCTCTTTTATATAAGACTAATGTGTCTTACATTTTTGATTCTCCTTATGGCAACTACATCTTAGATAGCATCAAAATCCTTTTGTGATACTGCCAGGAATCCAGCCATCTATGGATGTGCTCACTTTACACATTGACCGGACAATGTGGGAAAGTCATTACAAATAAAGATGAAATCCATGACATCAAACCAAATATTTATTTTTGGTAACATGGGATTCAGTGTGTAACTGAATGTTGGTATTCAAGATGTTAGAAGTTGTTGTATTTCAGTCATTTCAGTCAGACTTGCTAAACGCTATTTGGATTTTGCAGCATGTGACTTTACCAAAACTGTTGGTAACTCAGGACATCATCCCTGTATTCAATACTACGCTAACATTTGTCCAAAAGCTGTAAACAGAAAGAAAGCAAATAACAGTACATATCTTTAAAAAAAAAAAAAAACAAAGCAACAGCCACATGAAATCACCACAGGCTGTATGTTGTCTCTTCACATTTGTTTGTTTGAGTATTATTCTGTCATGTACTAGTGAAAATATGATTTTATATATGAGTTATGAATATTCGATTATGGTGGCTACAGGAACACAGGAATTGAGATAAATCTAGAGAACAAAAAGTGATGTCCCTTGTGTGCCAGATTAGTGTACAAAAAAGCTCTAGAGCTTTGCTGACACCTTGTGGTGAAATTATGACCAATGTGAACAGAAGGATAAATTAAACACAAGCTAAACAGCAACATTTTAATAAACACTGTGCAAATGTCAGAAACAACTACAGTGGACATTGCAAAAATGTATCTAACATTTGGATAAGGAAGATCATTCTCAGGGCAGTAGTTACATTTTCCAATAAATCTTATAGACTAGGCACAAAAGACCCAACCTTTGTTTACTGTAGTTAGACTCAAAATAATCATAAGAGACTAGATTTAATGTTAACCAAAATCTTTGTAAACCTTTGTTTAGTTCTAAAGTAAACCTCATCATGAGAGATTAAACCAAAAATAACCCCAGTGATTGTAATTAGATCCGATGCAAAACCTTATTAAAAATATGATCCGATGTAGACACCAGTTACAGATTTAGGACCCAGCATAGACCTCAGTTATGGAGATTTGACACAACATAGAGTGTAGCTATAGATTTGACCCAACATAGAGCTTAGATACAGATGAGACCAGGTCTATAGCCCAAAAACAGATTAGACCCAACATTGTGATCAATGATTATAAGATTAGATCCAATAAAAAACTCAAATACAGTTCAGACCCAGTGCAGATCACAACTACAGAAGTACAATTTAAACCACTGTGGTGCTTAAAAAACAAATTAGACCCAACAGAGCCTAGCAGCAGATTAGACCCATCATAGAGATCAGATACAGATTAGATTAAACCCAAAGTAAAGGTTATATGCAATATAGGCTGGTATACAGATTAAACACAATGCCATTTGCAGGACTTTTGGTCTTTTTTATTTGTATTTTTTTTATTGTTTGCTACAGTCTCAGAAAAAAGGATTCTTACTAAAGAAGAGAAATCCTATGTTGAAGTGTTCAGTATAAAACATTTACAATTCTTAAGTACATGTGCATTTATATTATTACTGAATTAGACCCAAATTATTTTTATATCAGACTTAATTTACAACTTACATCTAATTTCCAGCTCAGACTCAAAGTAAATTCAAATTGGTTACAGATTTGAAAACCCAATGCAGAGATCTGTTCCAGAGATTAGTTCCAAACAAGGCTTGTGACAGTGAGATCAGATCAAACATAGATCAGGGTTTACAGAATTTAGAAATTTACAGAAATTAGACCTGCTTTAAGATTTTTGGTCAACAAATGGAATTGTTAGCTCTCCAAGTTAAAAATATTATTGTACACAAGTTCTGCACTGAATGAGAAGAAACAGATTTTTACAACCTAATTTAATTATTCCAGTCAATTTGCAGTTGTAGCTCATGTGTTCTGATGGAAAACAGATTTGATTCATACCAGTGGTTTGATTTGAATGAAAATCCAGGGTTCCTTTTACATTACATAGGATTTGGCATAATGCCTGCACATAAAAAGCCTGCATGACGAAACAAACATTTTACCAAAGCCAAGCAAAGGTCTAGCTGCCATCAATTATTGAAATAATCCGTTAGAAATTTCATATGGGTTTGGTAATCTCTGCTTCAAACACAAGATCAAGTTATGAGGTACAGTACAGTCGTAAAGCAAGTCTTAACCAGTTAACCTAGGTGTTAGATTTTTTTTAAGTAATAAACTTTTTCTTAAGAATTGTATGAAGACTACATATTTCAAATCTTCCTGACATTAATTGAAATCTAAGGTGCATTAACTTGTATATAGGAGGCAGTTTGGGGCAATATGAGGGTGCTAATAGTTCCTGAGAAGCCAGGTGGGAGGGGACGTCCCCAGTTGACTAAAGTATGCCCACCACCAAGGCTTCTCGCTCCTCTCCTCTCCATTCTCTCCACGATACGGCTCATTGTGCTGCTCGAACTCGTTAAAGGGGTCGAAGCGATCGTAATTATCTAGGTCAGGGATGGATAAGTAGTCAAGATCAGGTTCTGCTGGCTCCTTCTTTAGCACAAAGTCCACACGGCCCGCCTTCTGCATGGTGTGAGGCAGCCTGACACGCTTCACTACTTTAGAGTAGCCAGAAGCTGTGGCTGTTACAATGTAGACACCCGGAATCAGCAGTCTCCAATAGTCACCATCTTCAGCTACGGAGAAGAACCGATAAAGCAAATGGGGTAAATGGGTTAACATATTTTCATAACATGATCACCCAGGCATTTGAGTCATTTTAAGGGCTGTATTACTGACTCTTCTGTTTTCTCTTGTCTCTTTTTTGACTGAGATATTACATATTACAGCTTTTAATTGCTATATTGATTCGGGGCTTGGTTTCAAATTGTATTTAATTATATTGCTTATTGTATTTACTTGATTTTATTATACAGTACTTTTACTAACACATCAACACAACATATACTATATAGCCAACAGTTTGTGGACCTATGACTATCACATCGCTGTGTGTTTTTTAAAATGCCATTCCAGAATTAGTTCCTCTTTTTTGTTATAATAAGCTCCACTCATCCTCAAAGGCTTTCCACTAGATGTTGGAGCATGGCTGAAGGAATTTGTCTTTATTCAACTACAAGAGTATTAGTGAGCTGAGATGTTGAGATCATATCTTGGATGAGGAAGTCTGGGTTTCAGTCAGTGTTCCAGTTCATCCAAAATGTCAGGGCTGTGTGCAGGACACTCAAGTACTTCTACTCCAACTTAAATACACCATGCCTTCATGGGGCTCACATTGTGCACAGAGGCATTGTCGTGCTGGAACATGATTGGACTTGGCCTTGTAGATGTTTGTGATGCTGCAGCATATTAAAAAAATCTATACAATTGTGTGCTTCCAACTTTGTGGTAACAATGTGAGAAACAACCACAGTGTGATGTTAAGGTGTCAACATATTTTTGGCTATAAAGTGTATCTGTAAATGTGCTATACAAATAAAAGTGGCTTGACATGAATTCACTTCAAGTGTAAAGCTACATAATCTCTACATAAGCCATTCATAACAAGTGATATCTAAATGTGTATAAGTCACCTCTACCAGCTGACATGAGTCATGTTGAAAAATCTTTGTTCACACTTTCCATGCTGAATTACGTTACCAAGTGACAACAGACACAATTGAAACTGAATCATTATGGTGCCATGTCATTGCTTTAACTTTATAAACAAAAATCATAGAATTATTATTAATAGCAAAATGTATAGATAAATCTTTATTTAAGAGTGACAGAATGTGCAAAACTCTGTAAAGACACCATAATGAACTGATCTGTATAAAATCTATAAATTTTAAAATATCAAAGAAAACACAATTTACTTCAAGCTATAAATC
Organism: Tachysurus vachellii; assembly: GCF_030014155.1. Classification (NCBI taxonomy): domain Eukaryota; kingdom Metazoa; phylum Chordata; class Actinopteri; order Siluriformes; family Bagridae; genus Tachysurus; species Tachysurus vachellii. The sequence continues at coordinate 23,233,669 of NC_083465.1, forward strand.
GACATAAGATAAGATAAGATAAGATAAGATAAGTTAAGATAAGATAAGATAAGATAAGATAAGAAAATCACAGTGGCAAATGAATAGCAGCTAAAGAAAAAGCTAATATGAAATAAAGAATTATGGTAAAAGTTTTGCTTTGTATATCTCCCTTTAATTCACCCTTTATTTTCTTTCTGTCATAATTACCTGTAGTGATGTCATGCCGTATCCCTTTAACAGATATGATGGCACCTTTAATTCCATTCCCATCTCTATCTTTCACAATGCCTTTTATTCCTCTGTGGACCTGCAGCACCACATCAAAAACACTTTAATGTTAGATAATAATCCCATGAAACCCTAACAGCTGCTCAAACAGTAGAGTGTTTTTTATAATGATAATATGTAAATATATAAAATATTCGCAGAAAAAAAACAGAGATGAGAAGTAAAAAAAAAAGAATTATTTATAATTTTAAAAATAAAGAGGTGTCTTTTCTTGTGCAATGGAAGTGATTATTTGGTTATGCTGTCATCTTGTGGTTTTACTTTACTGTAATTTGATCTTCAAATATCAAGGAAAATCCTAGAAATAGACAGTGGCCCGTGTTTATGAAAATTCTTAGTAGAAAGAGTTGCTCCTAGTGACGTAATTCTAAGAAATTTCTTAGAAATGTGGGTGTTTCCCTATAAGTTTAAAGAGAAGATCCTAGTAAATATAAAAGTTATTCATAAAGCATCTTAAATCTTAAAAGAGCTCTTAAGGTCAAAAAAGTCTTAGGAGTAGTGAGGAGGACTTTTAATAGGCTTCTTTAGCAGAGGAGAAAATGGCTAAAAGGTGAAGAAGGAGAAGAAATGTATTGTATACAATATTTAATAATGATAGTGAGTTAATAAGATGCCACAGTTTAGACTGAGTAGAGATTAATTTGTGTCCAATCATATTAGAGATAACGACTCAGACACAAAGCCGAAATGCCATAGCAGCAAAAATAATATAATTTGTCTTTATGACATTTATGCTCTGTGTTGGAGATGTTTACATGTACATTTATTACATTTATAACATACACATATTAGTGCATCTCTAATATGATCGGTCAGGAACGTAATCCGTACACGATATAGTCTCAAATATATTAACATATATACAAAGTGAAAGTTTATAATAGTACAGATTTTAAAAGCGCCCCACTTTTTTTATTAGACAACCAATCACAGTCTTCAAAAGAACGTGTCATACCTAGTAACAGAATAAGCCCCACCTCCTCTTTATGAAAAAAATTGTTTGTATTGTCCTTGCGCAGAGTTGCTCTGAGATTGGTCCTGAATCACTATGAAGATAAGATTCCTAGTTAGAAATGTTTAAGCTAAATTAGGAGCTCTCTTAAGGAATCTTTATGAATACTACACCAGTTATTTACTGTCTATGCTGTGATATGTTGTCAGATATAGAAATACAATGCACAAGGTTTCCTGCCTGTTTTCATAACAGACATATTCTCAGTCTTTAGCTCTGCCTGGGTAAATGTTTCTAGATGTATAATACTATAGGCTCCCTTCTTTATTCCTTTAATATTTCAAAGGATTGTATTATTAAGTAAGTAATCAAATATTTGATGAATCTGTATCAACATCATTCATATATCAGTAAAGTGAGAGAGGGTGAACTCACAGACTCCATGAAGCTAAGAAGAGCTTCCTTGTTCCTGCGCCACTCCGGGTAAAGTTCTTCCTCAGCAGGGAATTTATCACAACCAAGCTCCACTGTCAGCTCCAAACAATTACTGTGCAGGTAGTTAAAATCTGACATGCCTAAACATATACACAGACTGTAAGTAAGAAATAAAAGATTTTACAGATCAATTCCGTATGTAGGTTTAGAGCATTTAACAAGAGACATCTGCCACAAAGCTGTCACATAGCAGCTTTAAAGATATATATATATATATAAACCGTATAAAAATATACAGGCTGTTAATGTAAAATAATTCATTTCAGTGTTGATGAGATTCATATTCTCAAAGTTACAGTGTGAGCAGTGCATGAAGAATTAAATATGATTAACCAGGGTTTCAGGTTTTCAATTCCATAAAACATCTTTCCCTTTCTTAATCTTTGCGATATATCTTACAGAAATATATATAGGCCATTGCCTATGTTTGCAGGAATGTATTAGATTTAATTCCGATTATATAAAAAAATTAGTTAAAACAGCGACCGAGGTGTAAAAAAACACCACACTGGCAACCCTCTGGTTACACTTGCTGACAAAATTGTTGGTTGTTTATTTAATCATTTGTTTTTTAAATGCTTCTGTTGAACCACAATTCAAAAGCATTGTATGATTTTCATTAGTCAATTTTTAGTAATTTTTTTATCTATTATTACTTTTGAGAGTTTCAAGTTATTTCAGTGACCATTGTTGGTTTTTCTTTCTTTATTCGAAGGTTAGCAACAATTTTGTCCATGTGTGTATCTGTCCTGTACTGTTTTGACCAGTGAGTGTAATAATTCTAGTTAAATAAGCCAGTGAGTGTGCTGCACAACATCTGGAAAGGTAAGCAAATCAACAGAACATATGTCAGTGCAGTATTTTTTAAATGCCCGGTCAGTCAGAACAGATAATAGGTATTTCAAAGGAATATAAAATGGATGGAGTTATTAATAAGAACTAATGAAGAATGATGAATACAAAATAATAATTGTTGTCTTTTATAATTGATAGGGCCTCTATGGATGAGCTGCCTTGCATCCTACACCGTTTGCTTTGGTTTACCTCCAGCAAAGCTGTACCACTGAGCTCCATTGGTGATGCCTCCTCTGCTGGAAAATAAGCCTCCACATCTCTGTGTCTCATTGCTGGCCATTGTCGCATGAGCGTCTGCATAGGTCCTGGCCAACTGTTTAAATATCTACACACACAAAAAACTCTTCATGTTTCAAAATGAATGAAAAATTCAGAAAGGCACCATGAGTGATTGTTAATAATAATACTACTACTACTAATAATAATACTAATAATAATACTAATAATAATACTAATAATAATACTAATAATAATAATAATAATAATAATAATAATAACAAACCTGCTCATCAGGTGTGGGAGAGAACATTTTCTCCTCTTGAGGGTGTCTGGAGAAGTCAAAGGGATAAGAGATGACAAGCTCTCCCCCGTGTAGACTGGCAGATATAACAAATGGTATGGACCTGATCCATTTCATCACAGCATAGGTTTCTGCAGCTACCTGGCAAAGAAAGAAAGAAAGAAAGAAAGAAAGAAAGAAAGAAAGAAAGAAAGAAAGAAAGAAAGAAAGAAAAAGAAATTACATCAGTTTTTACTTCTTAATTATTCAATCTGCTAGTTCATAAACAAGCAGAGACTAAACTTAGGTTAAGTTTGAGTTAGGTAAGTTTAGAGCAGGTAAAATTCTGCCCTGGTTTTTACATTAACACTTCACTTCATGGCATGGTAGGCAGTTAAATTATTTGTGTAATTTGTAAATCTTAATTAACTTGATGTTTAGTGTGCTTTCTGCTATTTCCGAATAAATTATTCAATAATCACCTTATTCTGCCAGTAGGAGTCGGGGATGGGGAGGTGGTTGGTGCGGAATCGGATGAACCGTCGTCGGTTGTAGTAAAGAGATGTCAGGTCGGGAAAGTTGCGATTCAAGTCAATGTTCTGAGCATTGGCTCTGCCACTGACCCAGCCATTATACAAGTGACCCTAAACCATTTCACACACAATCCAGACAAAATGATTAAGACAATTTTTTCTTACTGGCTACAGACCACACCCTCAATGCAATGACACAAAGCAGGGTTGTGGAACTGTGAAAATTGGGGAGAACTCAAAGAATCTGTGGTAGCTTCTGCTTTGCGCTAGATAGCCATGTATACTACGGCGTGAAGACTCTTGGTTAAGAATTGTTTGATTTTTTTAGTAGGTTTTGATCTATAATGGACAAAGAGAGAGAGAGAGCAAGAGAGAGAGAGAGAGAGAGAGAGAGAGAGAGAGAGAGAGAGAGAGAGAGAGAGAGAGAGAGAGACTGAGAGAGAGAAATGGGAATTTATAGGAAGCTAACTAGGAAAAAGGTGGAGTTTCAGGTATGGCCTTTCTCTCCAATTTCATTTTCATAACTCCAGGAAAGTTTGCACATTTTATTTGACTAAGACAGTAAGTATGGATATTGGTAATAGGTTTAACTGCATTTTTATGTTTCACAAACTATAACATGCAAAAAGCATTCCTGGCAGAACAAGCTGGAAAGTCATGAGAGGATAGGGGAAAAAACAGACTCATAATCAGACCAAATATTAACATGCTCATAAAACAGATTTGAACATGCTTACAAGGCTGGGCTTCTGAGAAGTAAAAACAAGATAAAACATGAAAAGAAAGAAAATTCAATCCAATCAACACGGTTCAGACATTTTCTTTTACAATGACAATTATTTTCATTGCCCATGCAACAAGGATTGGGGCTTATGTTTGATTTCATTCCAGACCTTTGCCAATAAAGTCTAGTCATACTACAAGCTAAACTAAAAATATCATTAGTGAGAAATTAAGCAAACTTTGTTACTTCAGACTGATAAATATCAAGAAAGCAAAGCTTCTCCTGTTTATCCAACTTTACTCTAAGCACTTCAGGTCAGACAAATTAGTGGAAGTCCAACATTTATCATGCAGGTACTAGTTTGCAGATTAGACAGGATCTTAACCAAGAGCCGTGCTGATCATTTTAGTGACTGGGAAACCCATGCTGAGGATGAATCTAAGGGTTATGTAGCAATTGAAATAAAGTAGAAACAGCCATTAGTTAGTCAAAGGCTCCCTTTACCAGTGGTCCACTCTCCTGTACCATTCCATCCCCTGTGGAGGGAAATCCATTCCTTCTGTTTTGCCTATTTCTACTCCAAAACACTTTAAACACCATGTTGAAGTAATACATCTGGCCTTCAAGCTTACTAACAAGCTTTACTCGAAAGTTGTACCACTTTATTTAGTATATAAGTAGTTATGGTGTTGGACTACAGATAAGAAAATCACAGGTCCACCAATCTGCCACTGCTGGACCCCTGAGCAAGGCCCTCAACCCTCAATTGCTCAGTTGTATAAAATGAGATAAAAATGTAATTCGCTCTGGATAAAGGCGTCTGCTAAATACTGTAAACAAAAAGAAGATAGGATTCCCCTAAGGGAAAGAGTCAGTGTAAATTAAACATTAAAAACGGTGTTGGACTTTTGGCTGGTGCTCTAATTCATTAGTGCAGCTTACACAGAAATTTAGCTTGGGACCATCTACAGTTGTCAAAACATTCAAATTTGGCTCCTGTGCTTCTGAGGACCTCTTCTGGTGCAGGGAGTTTAGAGATTGTAGATAGTATTCCCAAAAAACGACAGACACACACTAGCTGAGTCGCAGCACACAACACACTCAGGGGGATATTTACTTCTGGGTTGGTGTTTTCAGGGTCGTTGCTATCGGCTACCTCAGAGGCGGCGAGCTCATAGCCGTCTGGGTTCATGGAGGGAAGCAGGTGGATGCGGGTGGTGTTAATGAGGCTCTGGATGCGCTCGTTGCCCAGCAGATACTCAGAGCACAGGTACTGAGCTAGGTAGATGAGCAGCTGCCGGCCCAAAACCTCGTTCCCGTGCATGTTCCCGATCAACTTAATCTCTGGCTCCACTACAGAATAAGAAATATAATGGGAAGAAACAAGCAAACATTCTGTTCTGGCTGTTTGTAATTTGTCATATAAATTACATTGGATGTGTTTTTCAAGGTGCTTTTATCTAATCTAAACATGCATTTACATTTTTAATAAAAAAAATTGATTTTCTAATATGAAGTATTACTTTTCATTTTAAAATCATTTGAATTACAGACAAAATGACGGGTTTTAAACATTATTAATATTATGTGACTTGCGGTTATTCTCAGGTTCTCTATTCTATCCATTCAAGCATAGACACTTGTTAATTTAAATCAGTAGTGTTTTATTGCTAGTAACTGAGATGACTAAATGGCTGATGAGTATTTTGTACAGTTTTATTGCTATAAATGAAATGGTTGGATCAATGAAAGATTCATTTCTAATAGCACATAAAACATGAGTGTTAATTTGTCTTAGGCTTTTATATGAAAAAGAAATAATTTAATAGATATTCAGAGGAATTTTGAGAATTATGATCACTATAAAAGCATAGTATAATAGGCACAAAATAGGCAGAACTACAAAGAGTATTATATCCTTGCATGTGGTGCTTTGCCTTCAAGGCCAGAAGGGGGCAGGCCTGAACAAGCAGGTCATCACTGTGTCCTCAAAGTAATGCAAAGTTTTCAGCTTGTACTGACAATAACAAAAGGTAGGTTGTGCTCACGTAGCTCATGTTGTCCAGGATTACTGGAGAACTCAATGACCAGCAGATCTTTGCCTTCCACGCTATGGCCGATGCTGTAGGTTCGGGAGATATGAGGACATTTGGCTGCCGTCTTCTTCAGGATGCTGAACATTTGAGCGTTAGTGTGGTACGTGAACTGAAGAACGGTAGCATGTCCTCCATCTGAGATACCGGAGAGGGCGACATCTTGCCTGGCTGGGAGAAGTAAGTTTGAGAATGTGATGAAGAGAGTTAGAATTGATGTGTGACATTCTGTGAGAATCCCACAGGCCTCACTGTTCCTTCATGTGGACACACTTCACTACTTCACTATAGAAGTGTCACTCACATTCTGGGGTTTCTTTCATCAAAAATAATTAAACCTAGCTGTGTTTAACTACTGCGTAATCTCAATCTGTTCCATGCTTGTCCACTAAAAAGAGCTGGTTCTCAGCTAAATAAACATTCTCAAAGTACAACTTGTAAAATACTCTAGGATTGTTACTATTTTAACATCATGCAACTTCTAACATACTCTAGGATTGTTACTATTTTAACATCATGCAAAAGGAAACCCAAAAGATCAAACTGCATTATAGTTTAGCTCTCAAATAACAAGTTTGCTCAGATGTTTTTGGCACCTTTAAAATCTGGCCATCTGGTTGCCCTCTGAATAAACTTGCCTGAGAGAAAGTGCAAATGTTCTTGGGGTAAGTGCTCATTTGTTTTGTAGCTATTACATGACTAATAGGTAAAGAGTATGATTTTAAAAAGCTGTAATTGTTAGCAAATTGATGCTGGATTTGAGAAATAAAATACTTCACGATGTGCAGCTAGTAGAAAAGAATCTATTTTAGGCTGGTAAAGTCAGCATGTATACAGAGGCTATAACAACACAGGAATAGCAACATTAACAAATAACGTATCATATGACCATATTAGTGCATTTTCTCCAGTTTTCTAATCCTTACCTCTGAACTCAGACAACGGGTCATGGCAGCCCTCTTCCTCAGCTGCAAAGAAACGATCACAGTCCAAAAAGTAGGGCCAGGCCATGCGGATGGAGTCAAAAGCATGCACACAGTTCTTCTTCACTTCCTCACATGAGCTGCGACATGGCTTGACTCTGGCATGGTTCTGACATCGCGGAGCCAGCACAGAGCATCCAAGTAAACGTAGCTCGGGCAAGCACTCGCCCCCTAGCAGATTGTGCAACACATTAAGCAGTAGGTACTCGGTGCTCCCCTCGGCCTCCTGTCGCGACTGCTGCCCAATGAGGTTGGGGAAGACAACCTGACTATAAGGCACATCCTGGCAGTAGCTCAGCACCATGTCTGTGCACTGCACTAAGGACAGGACAAAGTATAAAATTATGAGTTATGGGAGCTAAGAATGTTAAACATTAAGAGAAGAAAAAGGTAACAAAATGTAATGCAAATACAATTTTCTATTTTTTTTATTTAATTATTTACTTTAAGGACTAGTAAATGTTTTAACATCTTCAAGTGTATAATTTAGCCAAACAGGCCAAATCTATTTAGTGTAGAATTGTAAAAGGTTTTACTACTATGACTATTATTTATTCTTTTATCTTCAAATACCACTTTATTTTGGTCAACAGTGAATACTGGGATGAAACCTGAAAACTGATTGGAAACCCATCTGAACGCTGGGAGAGCATGTAAAGCTCCAAGCAAACTCCACAGTAATCTGAGCTCTGGATCAAACCCAGGACCTTCCCACTACCCACTTTACCACTGATTTGCTGCCTTCATTTATTTGATAGTATATGTCCTTTTGTTCTATCAATATGTTTGTCTATTTTGCTTTCTATCTATATTTCCTATTGTAGCCTTTTGTTGTAATTTATAAGACTATTTCTTAAGAGCTATATAATCAAAGAATGAAGATACTGTATATGGGAACTCAGAGCAACTTATGCAAATTTAACAACTTTTGTTAGAACTGCAATGTTGGAGCAATCCTGAGCCCCCTCACTGACTCATTTACATGTCTTACCATTAACCTGGCAAACACAAATCACGCTTAGACCCACAGTTATCTCTAATCTCGCTCTCTCTCTCTCTCTCTCTCTTTGTCTCTCTCTCTCTCTCTCTCTCTCTCTCTCTCTCTCTCTCTCTCTCTCTCACACACACACACACACACACTGTTTTTCTCCCTGTGTGTAGACATGTTACATCACATGTCTGTAATGTTTTCTGCCTTACAGCTTCCAGGCAGTAAGTCAGGACCTCCATTTAAGCCTGTACTGAAATCCTGTGTTCCAATAATCACAAGTGATTATAACATTAATAATAAAGTAAGTTCAGTTTTCAGTGAATTCAGAGTATATCAGATTTCAGAGTATATTGCTTACATTTCTCTTTTACTCGTTCCTTGCATCTTCCTGTAAAACACAATAAAATTTAGTGAGGTAAACTTTGGAATGCTCACAACAAGTGCAAACGTTGTACTGTACTGTTTCTGAGATATCCAAGAAGCATGTCCAGCAATGTTTTTTTTTTGTTTGTAATGTTTCAACAGAATAACCAGGTTTGTACGATTACAACTGTGACCGAATCGAATATCACAAGTCACACAACATATTTGTGACTTTTCTCCTGGCTTACATACATGAATTTCACATGAATTCTTAACACCACAGTTCCACATTTATAGCTTCTATATTCTGGACACATGATGACAAAAAAGATATCTATTGACAAATGTTAGTTTATGGACAAACACCGCATAAATGGAGTATTTTAATGCTTATATATGTAACATATCTGTATATATATATATATATATATATATATATATATATATATATATATATATATATATATATATATATAAAATGCGCAAGCCACGCCCTTATGAATTATTGTACTGAACCCTTTGCATTGTTTTCCACACTGCGGCTTTTACAGGTTTACTACTTGTTGATTGCTTGGTTTAGGACACACTATACTTCGTTTGCACCCTCTAATTTTACAACAGAGTAAAACAGGCCACGTATGACGATACGAAACGTAACTGGACTGTAAAGACACACAAAGCAAAGGGCAAACAAAAAGTTCAGCCTGACCTCTCACAGACACGTCGTTTAAAGGGACACACAGCTATTTAAGGTAGAAATTAGAAGGTACAATGACGGTAGAGTTTAAGTATAAATCGCATACATAGTATACATCACCTAAATCCTGATCTCCGGGTTCGCAGGAGCGCGGCAACGCACAAGAACACGCGGCGAGGACGCAGAGGAACGCGGTGGCGCGCAACATGCTGGAGCCGCAGTGATGTGGCTGTCTGTGTGGAGACTCTCTCAAGGCCCTTGATTTTAGGGGCGCGTCCTCATCCCTGCACAGCACAGAAACCCATACGATCAAATTACAGCCTCCAGATTCTCCTCCTTCCTCCTGGCCTCCCACGCTGCACTGCTCACTGCTTTCAAATGCACGTTTAGCCAGAGTAATTACACAGCAGCTAGAAGGTGTTTGTAAATGGGGCATGACTTCAGAAAAGGAAGACTTTGCTTCAGAAGGTTAAATTAAACTTATTTTTGTGTCCTATACCAGGATTGTCAAACTTTTTGCAGTTAGGGATTTGTATATTCCACACAGCTCCTTTGTAAAAATTGTTTGAAAAATACACTCCATATTGACTGCCAGAATTTGGCTATATGTTGGAGTTACAGAACTTTTTGTTAGGTCCAAACATAGTCCTGTAGTTATTGAGGTTTGTATTAAACCTCTTCACTTAATGTGACTTAAAGCAGCCAATAACTCTTAAGAAGTAAATATTCAATTCGATTTTTTCAATTTACTTGTATAGCGACAGCATTTAAACTATTCATATTGTCCCAAAGCAGCTTTACAAAAGTATACAAACAAAAAAAAAACCATAAAAAATAAAAATAACATAAATCAATGCACTAAATAATGCACTAAACAGTGTTATAGATATATAGAATAAAACATATGTGCATAGTCAATATTTATATAAGGGTAATTATAAATATCAATAAAAATATTTGTCTATTGACATTTTGTGATCAGGTTGTGCCTAACCTTCAATAATAAAGTTCAGATACAGTAGTGCTTTTATATGGAGAATGTATTTCAACTATCTACTGCAGAGCTAAACATTTGGGGAATTCTGAGATGCTTTTCTGCTTATCACAAATGTTAAGAGTGTTTATTTTAGTTACTATAGACTTCCTGTCAGCTCAAACGAGTCTGACTTATTCATTATAAATAAAAAAGACAGAGCCAGTCCCAGGAAATCAGCAATTTCTGAAATATTCATACCAGGGTTAGGGTTAGGGTTTGTCACTGAGATCACATTTTCGTCAACTAAAGCATTTGCCCTGTATATGCTTGATATTGTGCAATGTGCAGCTGCCATAAATGTTCCAATTAAAGTGGTCGATGACTATATGTATATATTTACTGAAGGATTATCAGTTTTAATCTCAGGGTTGACAGCGTGTGATTGTTGGGCTCCTGGATAAAGCTCTTAACCCTCACCCGCTTAGTTCTGTGCTTGGATTGGACACTTGTTAATCGCTTTGGTTAAAAGTGTCTGCCCAGTAAAAATAACTTTTAGGCTAGAGTCCAGATGAGTAGGATAAGTATCTAAATAATATTTGTAGTATCCATAGACTTTATCTGCACAATATTTTTGTATTTAACTTTGTTTTAATACTTATATACAGTATATCAATATTTTATTCATTTCAGAATGTTCTGTATAGTTTTCAGGAAGCAGCACACTTGTGTCAGAAGCAAAGAAACAGACATCATTTTTGGGTACTAAACTGAGTCAAATTTAATGGCTCAATAAAAAAGAAAACAAAGAGAAAACAAATAACAAATAAATAAATAACAACACAACTCTCAAATAAATTCATAATCCAATAGAAATAATAATTGGAAGACCTACAGAATGAAGCTTTGGCAGGTGTTTGCAAGCAGGTGCTAAGAAGTCCTTTGTCCATTTACAGATAGTAAGAAGAAGAAGAAGAATGGTGATAATGGTAGCAGCACCAATAATAGAACCTGCTGAGATTGTGGCCATTATGGCTCAAATTACAGTCATGTGCAAGGCTGTTAAAAGAACAATGCTGGCCACTGGCACAAAATGGCCTCATATTAATACAAATTAATCCCAACAATTCATCATTATATGTATATCCACCTGTTAAATTGTCCCTAGTATATTTATGCTGCTGTAACATCACGAACCGTGACTCCCCTTCCAGCGAGAGGAAACCTTCAGGCGAGTTTTGGCCCTCGAGTTTTGGTCCTAATTACTTTTGACTCTGATGAACATTTAAGTAGCATGAACATCATCAGTGCAAAGTATTGTCCCTTATCGTGCATACCAAGCCTTGCATCTATTGTATTTGATCTATGTGTATGAGATCGTTTACTCTGACTACTTTTTGACCCTCTGGATTTCTCACTCACAAATACTTATTTTGACATTTTACTGAAATATACTAGAAACATGCCGACATGGATGCTCGGTTTGAAACTCACATGTAACTGAAACTTAGGAGTAGCTGTTATAAAACCAGTAAATCATTTACTATTCTAGAAAAATAACCATTGACGGGATGGTGTGATGTCGCCTGACGCAAGGTCACTTGGGGCCTGACACAAGGTCAGGCAAAGTTACTCATCACATTATAGTTAAATATTTTCCAAAAGCAGCATATTATGAAGTGTTATTTCTCATATACTATACTAACTACATCAATCTACTGGGGATTACAATTTGCAACCTATCAATGAATGACACAATATACTTTTTATCCATTAATATTAACACTTGATGTTGTAACACATCTGCAAAACAAGTTCCTGTTATCACTTATGTTATGGCAGCTATAAATATTCCCTCAACAGCATCTTTTCTTTGATTAATTTGTAAGACAAAAATGTGTAGCTTTTCATGTCCCCATGTGCAGAGAAACTGCAAAGTCATTTGTTTACACAGAACTAGCATAATTATAGAAAATTATTTACCAGTTTCTGACCAATCACATGTGAGAATTAAACAGTATGGTAGGAGGTAGTCAGTAACATTAATGCTGAACATATATTCTGTCTTGAAAGCTTTTCTAAATTTGTAATACTAGTTCTTTCAGAGACATGATTACTGTTTCAAAGGAAAGAACTGATGCATTCTTCCATTTCAGATTCTTTCTGAATTTTCCATCGAATTACCAGCACATAAACTCAGTGTCTTAATATCATCCTGATCACTAATGAATACCACAAAACATTTGGACAAAAGCATAAGAAACGATTTATGCTATTGAGGTAGATAGAGATTACACTGCCAGTGGTGTACTGTTTATGTGTTTCTGTTTGACTTCTACATAAAGATTAAAGGGCAGAGTGTGGTTGAAAAATTTCCTTCTTTCTCTCCAAAGTTGAAGCATTCAGCTCATCATTTCACCATCTCACAATTTTACCATCTCACCAGCTCACTTTGTGGTCGTTTTCTGTATATGTGGTACTATTGTATTCAAAATAGTAGGAACATTTGGGTCCCATAAGTGTATTAGTCATTCCAATAATTGCCTGTCTGCAATCTTGCTGTAGCAAGGAATAGACAAAAGGGTCCATTGCAGCCTTGCTGTATACCAGGCATTTACTGATGACCCCCCAGTGTGGGTTGATCCTGATCAGTTCTGCCAACCTGGGGAAGAGAGAGAGAGAGAGAGAGAGAGAGAGAGAGAGAGAGAGAGAGAGAGAGAGAGAGAGAAGAGTGAGAGAGATTATGGCATGGATCCCACAAAGGCATGGTACAAGCCAGCACTAAAGTCCTATATTAATCACAGGGATTACTATGTTATATAACGCTTCAATGGCATAGCAGCTGCACACGTGATGGGATATTAGAAGCAGCTGATCTATCCACTATTTAATCCTTTATGTTAGTACACCAGGTGGTGATTTGAACCCGTGATCTGGTGGCTACATACGATAATCGCGTTACATCATTCAATCAGTTTCTTTCAGGATCCTATAACCACCACCCCTTTTAATATCCTGTGGCTCTACATACTAAAAAACAGGCTACTCAATTAGGAAAGAACCCTACAGAAGTTATTTAATACCTTGTTAGGACATACAGAGTGAAGCAGAACACAAAAGAGCTAATAAATACGCAGACTTCTGTCTCCCTCTTTTCTGCTCCATTACACATCTTTGTTTTACACTGTTGAGTTAAAATGTTCACATTATAAACCACATAGTGTTATTAGCTGCATAATTATAAGAACATGGAATTTTTTTTCTAATGTTTTTATGTGAAAGATCTCCAAACAATGCTTGAGGTAAGAGACAAATAGGAAATATAGTAAACTTATGTAGATATGAAAGTTTACCTGCTGCCTTAAAAATTGTGAGTAAACTCAACTAGCCAAGACAATGGATTCCTTTAAATTTCATCTTTCAAGACATTTAAATACACAAAAGGAAATTAAAGAAAGCATTAAGGAAAAAATCTCAGGTCGTTTCTGATCAAAGTAACTTCATAGCAGGAGTTTCCAAGGATGACCTGAAGGCCATATAAACCTAGGACTTTAGCAAGAGATGCATAATTAGATTGAATTCTGCCTTAGACATTTTTTGGCTGCACATTAGTGATCCAGACTCATGCAGACTTCTGGAACCAATTTATCAATACTGATGCCCTTCATCTTGAACCTGGATAACCTACAGATCACCATGGGTTTACTGCAAATGATATCGGACAGACAACTTAAAGTTGGCTGTTGCTATTCATTATTGGATAGCCTAAAAACAACAAGTGGTAAGAACAGGTCTTAAACTCTGATCAGTTGCTAATTCAGTTTGATGAAAGATACAAGATAACTTAAGATACAAGAGATTTCAAGTATCTAAGGATGTTTTAACACTCTTAAACATACTATATAAAGTATACAGTTATAACTGAGAAACGTTTCATATCATTTCCCAACTTGTTCCAGTCCTGAACATTTTAACGTTTTTCCTGCTCGAACACAGCTGATACAACTAATGAGATCATTCACAGCTTTTCAAAAAGGCAAAATATACAATCTAAACATTTAATTGCTCTCCGTATTTCTCTGTGTTCATACAGTAGCATGTTATTATTTAGTCACATACACGAGATCATTTACACAACAAGAAGATATGGTGTTGTTGGAAATGTGTCATGATTTTGTTACCTCGGATGAATGTCCACCAGCACCAAAAGAGTCTGGACCGTAATGACGTCAATCCTCTTGCAGTGGAAACGAGCCACTATCAGAACTTTCATATACGTGACGCAGAGAACGAGAAGCGTGAGCGCGAAGCTCGCGCAGTGAAACCCCACGGTGAAGAGGGCGAACCCGGGTTCCATCTGCTGCAGGTGCACTGTGCACGACGCGTACACAGAGCTAGTCTGTCCATGCGAAAAGCGTGGGCACGGTGGACAACGCCAGAGAGTCCACCCACGCGTAATCCACTGTCAGGGCCGCGTGCTTGTGTCTCACCCTGCTTGCGTATAGGTAAGAGGAAATGTCAATGCCGCCCACCGGTCCACACCCAGCGCAGCCATGCTCAGCATAGCGTTTGTAATCAAAAAAGTGTCCGCAAAGCTCGCTACACTGCAAAGTGTGTTCCCGAACGGTTTCTGGTTCCTGGAGAGCGCAAGCAGCGTTGTGGGTACATTGATCACAGTGGAGAGGATGTTGCACAAGGACAGGTTGAGGATGATAAGCCCGGGCGCGTTGGAGCGGATCTCCGAGCTTCGGGAGAAACACAGCAGCACGAGTGAGTTGGATGATAATGACACGGCGGCTACCGAGGCGAGTAGGCCCTCAAACAGCAGCAGGTTCCATGAACCATTACACAGATCGTGCTTAACGCGCTCCTATCACGCGCTCATGGGTGTCCTGTGCTCATGGGTGTCTCTCTCTCTCTCTCTCTCTCTCTCTCTCTCTCTCTCTCTCTCTCTCCAGCAGCGCACATTTTGCGTTGGTTTAGAAAAATGCGAGTTTGGGAACTGACAGACAATGAGCGCTGTCCAGTGTGCTGATCTGATTTCACTAATCTTCAGAAATTCAGTTTCGGCTACACGTTCACAACACATAGCTTTACATATGACCGTTATTAATTAATTACAAATATAAGGCAAATTATGAATAATCAGCATGCATTATACACTTTCAATGCCAATTAATCCTTTCTAATTAAAGCCTGTGGCTCTTACAGAGATATCTGGGATTCCAGTGTGTGGGGGTGTTTATACAGCTACAGATTATAACATCTACTGTAAATAACCTGTCATTAAAAGCCCCAAATACTGTATATCATTTTCTACACATGGAAATATATATTTTGGTATTTGGCCCACCTGGTATTTGTTTAGATGAAATGTTACTGGACATATACAATTTGCTTTATTAATGGTCACTGTGCCATGTGACCACATAAGTTGTCTGTGCATGGTTTTTTGAGAAATATGCATTGAAAACCTCTTCAGAGAAAGGAAAAGTGGTCTGTAGCAATGAAGGAATCCTAACTTTTGTGCACTTCCCTAGATCCTGAGAGGATGTTACACAACAACATGCTAGAGGCACAAGCACTTAAGACATACATTAATGGTAAGTGTATGTATTACATAAGTGTAACACATCAGTCTGGAGTTTACTGGTCTTCCTGTGGTGATAAAATACACAAAATCTTCTTATTAACCTATTAAAAGCCATAGCTATCTTATTTCGTATTATTATACAGCACATATTCATACCATAGCTGCTGCATTCTGTAATAACTGGAACTTGTTTATGCTCCTACTGGAACATCCAGAGAGTAAAGCATTAAAATAAAATTCTGCATAATATAATGACATCATATTTCTTATCTTAGCAATGTTTCTGAGATGAAAGAAGGCTACCATTGTGATATTATTTATGTGAGCTTCAAATGAGAGACCAGTATCAATAATCACACAAAGGTCATTTACTGCTGCACATGATGTAATTGAAAGACCATCCAGAGTTACTCTGTAATCAGAAAGCTTACTTCTGGCTGCCTGTGTTTATAGTATAAGTACTTCTGTCTTCAGAGAAGAGAGGAAGGAAGTTAGTAAGCATCCACTGTCTGATGTCCTTCACACAATTTTCAATCGTATTAAATTGGTGACTTACATCTGACTTAGCTGAAACATATACATCTGTTTATACACACACATACATAACACATATACATATATAACTTTGTCTGACTAATTTGTTGTCACCTGTAGTACTTGTTTTTTTATTGTGACTCTATTGACTTACTTTCATAATTAGGCCACATACAATTATGAAACTTTAAAAACAAATGGAATAAAACATTTTCAATATTATGTAAACATGAAATACCTCATCATTTTTTATTTAATTATTGATCTTATTAGTGTTGCAGGTAAACACCTTGACAGTCTGAGAGTTTAGATCTGACAAAAAGCAACTCTATGGTTGCTTTGGACACTATGTAATGACCATTAACTTTCACCTGCATGTGAATTACAGGGAGTGCAGAATTATTAGGCAAATGAGTATTTTGACCACATCATCCTCTTTATGCATGTTGTCTTACTCCAAGCTGTATAGGCTCGAAAGCCTACAACCAATTAAGCATATTAGGTGATGTGCATCTCTGTAATGAGAAGGGGTGTGGTCTAATGACATCTACACCCTATATCAGGTGTGCATAATTATTAGGCAACTTCATTTCCTTTGGCAAAATGGGTCAAAAGAAGGACTTGACAGGCTCCGAAAAGTCAAAAATAGTGAGATATCTTGCAGAGGGATGCAGCACTCTTAAAATTGCCAAGCTTCTGAAGCGTGATCATCGAACAATCAAGCGTTTCATTCAAAATAGTCAACAGGGTCGCAAGAAGCGTGTGGAAAAACCAAGGCGCAAAATAACTGCCCATGAACTGAGAAAAGTCAAGCGTGTAGCTGCCAAGATGCCACTTGCCACCAGTTTTGCCATATTTCAGAGCTGCAACATCACTGGAGTGCCCAAAAGCACAAGGTGTGCAATACTCAGAGACATGGCCAAGGTAAGAAAGGCTGAAAAACGACCACCACTGAACAAGACACACAAGCTGAAACGTTAAGACTGGGCCAAGAAATATCTGAAGACTGATTTTTCTAAGGTTTTATGGACTGATGAAATGAGAGTGAGTCTTGATGGGCCAGATGGATGGGCTCGTGGCTGGATCGGTAAAGGGCAGAGAGCTCCAGTCCGACTGAGACGCCAGCAAGGTGGAGGTGGAGTACTGGTTTGGGCTGGTATCATCAAAGATGAGCTTGTGGGGCCTTTTCGGGTTGAGGATGGGGTCAAGCTCAACTCACATTTACATTTACATTTACAGCATTTAGCAGACACTCTTATCCAGAGTGACTTACAACTGAGCAACTGAGGGTTAAGGGCCTTGCTCAGGGGCCCAGCAGTGGCAGCTTGGTGGACCTGGGGTCCCACTCCTACAACTCCCAGTCCTACTGCCAGTTTCTGGAAGACACCTTCTTCAAGCAGTGGTACAGGAAGAAGTCTGCATCCTTCAAGAAAAACATGATTTTCATGCAGGACAATGCTCCATCACACGCGTCCAAGTACTCCACAGCGTGGCTGGCAAGAAAGGGTCTAAAAGAAGAAAAACTAATGACATGGCCTCCTTGTTCACCTGATCTGAACCCCATAGAGAACCTGTGGTCCATCATCAAATGTGAGATTTACAAGGAGGGAAAACAGTACACCTCTCTGAAGAGTGTCTGGGAGGCTGTGGTTGCTGCTGCACGCAATGTTGACGGTGAACAGATCAAAACACTGACAGAATCCATGGATGGCAGGCTTTTGAGTGTCCTTGCAAAGAAAGGTGGCTATATTGGTCACTGATTTGTTTTTGTTTTGTTTTTGAATGTCAGAAATGTATATTAGTGAATGTTGAGATGTAATATTGGTTTCACTGGTGAAAATAAATAATTGAAATGGGTATATATTTGTTTTTTGTTAAGTTGCCTAATAATTATGCACAGTAATAGTCACCTGCACACACAGATATCCTCCTAAAATAGCTAAAACTACAAACAAACTAAAAACTACTTCCAAAAATATTCAGCTTTGCTATTAATGAGTTTTTTGGGTTCATTGAGAACATGGTTGTTGTTCAATAATAAAATTAATCCTCAAAAATACAACTTCCCTAATAATTCTGCACTCCCTGTATAGTCTGTAACTTTCTTTACAAGGCAATAAAATAAACATTTGCTGTGAAAGTGTGAAAATAGATACACCTGTAAACACAGACAACTGTAAGAACATCAGCTGGAAGGTTAGGAGGTTAGTGGGGAGGGTTGGGGGTTAAGACCGTTTGCATTAATAAGATCAGACAGGTTGACCAACTAGTTTCCCACACCACTACCCATATAACCATGACACACACGTGCACACACACACCCACACACACATGCGCAAACACACACATGCATCCACACACACACAGCACCTCAAGCTTTAAGCCACACACCAATGCAGCATACATCAAATAACTACCACTTTATTATTTCTGTATACAATGCTGGTATGTAAATGCTATACTGTACATTTCATCAAAAGGCAGGCATTGGATTCTGAGGAAAAAGCATTTGTCTCACGATTCTTTCAAAACCAATGGCAGGTTTTATATAACTACAAGCAAGAAGTCAAAAATGGTTGTAGGTCTCATTCAAATTCAGCAGCATGAAATGCAGAAAAAAATAAAACAAATGTGGAGACAAAAACAGACATAGTAATTAGGGCAGAATTGACAGTGCTTGAGACAAACAGAGAAGAATATATACAAAGACTGATTATAGTTGATTGGCAGCAGGTGTGTGTGTGAGAGAGAGAGTTGAGAAAGGTTACTATTCCTTAGGATCCACTTTAACAGGGGTTTTGTCTTATATTAATTGAAGACCTTGACTTCTTTGTAATAACATAAGGATATATTTTAGATGGAGACTACAAATCACTTCTGTTAGTCATTTTTGGATAAGGGGTTTTTTGAAGCATTCTTTAAGCATTATTAAGATAACTCCCTGATTGTGAAATTACAATGTTCTGCCAGCTAGAGAAATCAGTAAAAGATGTTAATTTTATTGCCTTATTGTGGCATTTAACTGGTGGGCAAATCTGATCCTTTCCAAATAGCTCTTTCATTTTAGACATCATTTTTCATCTTTCATCATTTTTCATTCCAGACATCAGTACTAGTAATACCTCACTCTTGCTCTTTGGGGATAAATACATTTAAATATAAGTATAATATTAATCTTGATTTTTTTAAATGCATTGAAGTATGATATTTATCTTGAATTTCTGTATTATATTTAATCTTCTAATTATGTCTTTTTGGTTCTGCAAAGCTGATTTGAGACAATGTCCATTGTTAAAAGCGCTATACAAATAATTTTGAATTGAATTGAATTGAACTAGCTTATGTTCAAAAGTCCAAAGCATATTCTGTGGCAGAATGTGAGCCATAAATATCAGTAGCTTAAATAGAAATACCTAATATGTTAACTGCTTGTCAAAGTTTGGGAAACGCTTTATTTCTAATAAACATGCTTCAGTTATTTTTACACTTATTCATAAGATAAATAGTGAAAACAATAGAAATATTCTATTATAGGTTGAGAATCATGGAGTGTGGAAAAAATGAAAACATCTTGTATTTCAGATTTTTCACAGTAGTCCTGATGATGGCTTTGCACACTTGGAATTCTCTTGTCCAGCTTTATGAGCTAGCAGTGATGAGCCTCTAAGGCTTTTCCAACAATCTTAAAAATGTTTTCCACACATGCTGAGCATCTGTTAGATGTTTTTTACTTCGTCATCTTCACTGTTTGTACTTTCTCTTTTAAACAAGCAACTTTTTTTTTTTGCTCTTGAAGTTAATAAGAACAAAATACAGCTTGTCACGTTACAGAGAAATCACAAATACAAGACTTTGAAAAATGTTACCTTAAACATATAATGTTTCACAAATGGCTAAATAGAAAGCATGCACTACATATTAAAATAGAATATGCATAGTGCTATCTGGGCATATATTTTTATTCAGAAACAGAGAAAATCCACACTATGAAGATTCAAGCTACTGTAGACATTGTATCTAAACCACTATATTCAAATAAATACACACTATACACACATTATTTCAGTTACTAATTGTTAGTTACTAAATTCTAATGGCTCCTTCAAATTTACTACCTCTGAGAGTTTAGCTTAGCTGAGAGCAAGTTATGTGCATTAAATTTGTTTTTAGAAGGAAACTCCATAGATCACCTTAAGCTGAAGCAAGTTTCACAAGAGTGATACAGATAATAAAAAACAGACTTACTTAGGATTACTGCAACAGGTCATTTACTGCTGGGAAACTATTTGAACTATTCAGATAATGTATTTTTCTAACCTTTTGTAACCCAGATTTTTCTTGCCAAATATTCTAATGTCTGTCTTCTGAGAAAATATAGCTAAATATTTCATCAGATTTCTGCTCATTTACAGATGATATAGCTATGTAGTGTTTGGACTAGATTATTGTGCAATATTTCTTTAGTAGTCTAATGAAAGCACTCTATAAAGAATCAGTAACCTGAAAGAAATCTATACACTTTCATCAAAGTGAAACCTTCCAGGCGGAATTTATTTACATGTGTATTGTCATAATTTAAACTATATATAAAGTTAGATCCCCTTTCACTCCTCTAAGAAGGCTTTCCATTAGATCTTGGAAAATGGTTGTGGGGAGTTCAGCTGAAAAAGCATTAGTAAAGACAGGCACAGAGACGGTGTCACAGTCAGCATTCCAATTCATCCAGAAAGTGTTTGTTGGGGTTGATGTCAGGTCTTGGGCTACTTAAATTCTTCCATATCACCCTTGGCAAACTGTGTCTTTATAAACCTGGCTTTGTGCAAATTGGATAGTCTAATTTTACTAATAATTTTATTAGTAATAAAAATTTTATTTTAAAAATTCTAATTTTAGTAATAACTAAAATAAAATAACTTCCAATAAAGGAAATTTGGGGGAAACCCTTATATGTTAATAATGGTCAGATGTCCACATATTTTCTTTTCCACAGAGTACCTGCCTATATGTAGGTATGTGTCTACATTCTGTGTGCAGTCCCCTCTGAAATACTGGAACACCATTCCTTTTTGTTATTTTTTATTGTTTGCCGTATACTGAAAACATTTGGTTTTGAGATCAGAATTTTAGATAATATTTTAGAATTTCAGCTTTTGTTTACTAATATTTACATCGAGTTTTGATAAATAAAGTCCTCAGTCTTCCAATTACTTTGGAGACCACTATATATATATATATATATATATATATATATATATATATATATATATATATATATATATATCTTTTAAAATAGATAAAGACGGCATCTTTATTTATATCTGCATGCACAAGTTTTTAACTCCTTCTGATTTTAGACTTCTATTATATGTTTCAATCACATGTGCAGGTTTTACTCAGTGGACTATGAAAGCTGCACTCAGTCACCAGGGGGCATCAGAGGCCTCACCCATGTTTAAATCGTATCAATGGTGAATATGTTTTCTTTAATATGCATAATATATTATGCAGGGTTAACTGCTTGATTGTTTACCCAAGGCCTAACTCAGCACCCACAACATATTTTTGAACATAGGCTACTTATGTTGCGGCACCTATTCGCAGTACCTAAACACATTTCTCTTGTTCAGCTTTGCTCATGTGGTTTCTGATGTGTTTGCCCATTCCTCTGCTCTGGCTTGATTGGATAGAGACTGTTGGTGAAGAGAAATTGTCATGTCTTGCCATAATTTCTTATTCTTATTCTTATTCTTATCTCATCTTTGACTGGGCCATTCTAAAACATTTAGTTTCATGGTTTTGAACCACTCCTGTATAGCTTTGACAGTATATTTACTGTCTTACTGTCAAGTCTCTTGCAGCCTGGAATGGAATTTAATTTATGACCAGTTTTCAAGTCTGTACTGAAAGGGAGTGTATTGTCGGTACTTCATATTATTCATTCATTCATTCATTCATTTTCTACCGCTTATCCGAACTACCTCGGGTCACGGGGAGCCTGTGCCTATCTCAGGCGTCATCGGGCATCAAGGCAGGATACACCCTGGACGGAGTGCCAAACCATCGCAGGGCACACACACAGTCTCATTCACTTCATATTATAAGTTAGTAATTTATGAATATTATTTTTTTAATTCTCTACAAAGCAACAGAAAGATTTAACTATTATGAGCTTGTATCATAGAAAAACTAGAGATTAATTTTAGTCTTCGACATTGAAACCAGTACCACACAAACAAATGGATTCAACTGTATCTCTTCCAAGGGAAACTTTTGAGGTTTGGAACTGATATAACAGCCAGCTAATGATTTTACTGCTCTATATTCTCTCAGAACAGACACTGATTAATATCCCCAGATGGTTTATATCAGAGTAGGAGAAAGGAGAGAGAGAGAGAGACAGAAGAGCAGAGACTTTTTATGCTCTTTAGTTGCTTTTAGAGGATTGCACAATAGTTTGAGAGAAAATAGAGTTTAAAATGAAAACCTTACATTTTTTTTCAGCTTTATCAGGTGATTAGGGAGTTAGTTTGTAGAATGAATTTAAAGTTGTGAAACATTCCTGTATTGAAGACACACATTTTGTCATGATTATGTAATGTAGTAGAATTCACGACCATTAAAACATGCAGTCTTATAATCTAATAAAAACATTTAAACAGAATTTTTGAAGTTCTTCGCAGAGAGAGACATTTTAGGTAAACATAAAAATATGACAGATCTTAGCAATTAAATAAATGATCAAGAAAACTTGCTATTCACTAAGTCACAGGTTGAATACAGGCTCCCCACATAGCAGTGAGTCATGTATTTGGAAGAACAACAAAATTCATTCAACTCCAGTGTGTCAAGTCATCTAATAGTATGGACCATTAACCTCCAACAGTAATGTATCATGCAGCAATATTTATAATTAGAGATCCTAAAGCCACTCAAAAATGTTGCTATTGATATTTTTAGACAGACATATTTCATTTACCTTTTATTTTTTATGTTTTTTTTATTATTCTACACAATGTATACTTACTGATCTGTTCTCACTGTAGTGTGTCTTCAAATGTCAGAAATTTAAGGAAAAAGTCTCAGACACTTTAAAGCGAACATAGTGATGCCTGATAAAACAAAGAATACAACTTCTCTAATTCAAGGACTCCATCTAGTGAAGAACTCCAGAAGCAAAGATTCTTAAAATATATCCCCATTATGGAGCTCATACAATATAAAGAAAAATATTGAAAATAATTTTATTTCTGCTTTGTGCATACGTTTGTGTATATAATAACACCACCAAAATCAACAGTTTATTTCAAAGAATTTTTATTATAGCTGATTATTGAGATGTCTCCCAATAGAGAAAGAATCACTGAATCATATGTCTTATTTATTTTTAAGAATCTACAAACACTAATCACAAAACAAGCAGGAAAACTACAACCAATACAGTCATTATATCTAATACCACATTCTAATAATAGAGCAATACAAGAATATGCAATATACAATGGTTTACAATAAAAAACTAAGGTAATTAATATGTCTAGATGGTTTATATCAGAGTAGAAGAACCAGGTGAAAGAGACAGAAGAACAAAGGAGAATTTTTTTGCATTTTAACACACAGCTGGAGAGAAAATAGGGTTTGAAATAACAACACAATTATTTTCAGAGAGTGCTAATATGTGACATGCAATTTACATTGGTTTACAAAAAAAAAAAAAAAGTAATCATAAAACAAAAAGGAACAAGCACATGTTGCAATATATAGTAAATAACACATAACCAGACCAAGTGTCAGGTATTATTAGAAAAAGCGCTGATTCAGGTGTTTTATGAAGATATTGCGGGAATAACTGCAATATTGTTGTGTAAATACTCTTCATCTGCTCATCTTCTGCTTGTAAAAAATGAAGCCAAGCCTCTTATTTGCCTGAAAGTAAAATAAATGATTTTTTGATAAATATATTCATATTAAGATTAATAAAAACAAAAGCATAATTGATATAATCAGAATCAGAATCATGACATCAGAAGAAAAGGTTTATAGCAACCTGGCTAGTCAGACATACCCAGGTATGTCTTGAATGTTTTTTATAAAGCCAGTTGTTGGAGCTTTTACATTACGAGCTGAGCTGCTCATTGCAGATGCCATTCCTGTTAAAACAAATTTAATGAACAATATCTGTTCACATACATGTCACATACAAATTCAAATAACATTTAATTATAATCCAGCTTTTATGTAAAAAAAATACCTTTTTGTTGATCAGAATCTGGAGACTCTTGTCCTTTTGTGTAGAATTCTTTATTATTTTGTTCATACATGTCGTTAATCTTCTTCAGGAGTTCATTCACTTGATTCTCATTCCTGATGTCTCTGTTATTGAGCGCATGAAATCTGTTTTTATGTATTTTCACTAATTCACTGAGTTGCTGATTCTCCTGAATGAAGTTTTCAATTGTTTTACCCTCCAAATTATCTGCACCAGTGAAGAGAATCATTGTGTGTTTTCTGGCATTTTCTCCAAGACAGTCTTGTACATGTTTCATGGCTGTATTTGCCGCTGGAGTGAATCGCTCAATGTTGAGCACTATAATAATGACATGAGGTCCAGGACTGCAGTCAGACAGTGATTTCAAGATGTCCTTCTGGATTCGTTCCACATTGTCATCAATGCCATGAGATTCTACCAGCTTCAGAGTCAGGCCAAAGGTAGTGCATTCAAAAATTGAACCTTCTCTGTGTACACATTTCCTGAGAAGGGTTTTGATGCTTGATGTCTTTCCCACACTGTTTCTTCCAAGAAATAAAACTCTGATGGGATTTCCATACATACATTTTTCTGCGTCTATTGCATTTCTTGATCTCTTGCTAGCAGTCGCTACATTTTCTTGCATTTTCTTTTCTTGGTCACAATAATGGGTAAAACCAGAAGGGTTTTGTTCTTTATGGTTTGTTTGGGAGCATGTGTTTCGCAGCTCTGACTTTTTCAAATCCTTTAGTAACCTTTCCACTGCATCATCACGTCTGTTATCTCTATTGTTCCAGCAGTGGTGTCTGTACCCACATTGCTTTAACAGATTATAAAACTCTCCACTTCCTTCCCTAATAAAGTCCTTAAAAGATTTCCCCTCAAGATCATCACTGCGTGTAAACAGGATTGTAGTATGATCCATAAAGGAGGGTCCAAGGACCCTTTTAAGGTCATAGATTTGATTAATTTCTTTTTCAGTTTCCATAGAGCCAGCACGTATGACAAGGAGAAAAGAGTAAGGTCCATCAAGACATTGTACAGCCTGTTTTATTTCAAGCATGGCATCATGTTTAGTGAGTTCAGTGCAGTCCCAGCCTGGAGTATCCATTATTTTAACCTGCCAGCTTTTGATTATCTCTTCCATCATTTTGAATTCACATGTCACAGACTTTGCAGATGCTTCTGATGCAAACAGTTTCTGGCCCAATATTGTGTTTCCAGAGCAGCTCTTACCAGAGCCTGAAGCACCGATTAAAACAATCTGTACTGTATCAGTAAATGCTTCCTGTTTATTTGCAGACATTGCACCACAGTGATAGAAAATCACAAGAAGACAGGTCCCTGGGAAAATATTAAGAATTTTTTATTTTTTTTTTTATCATTCTTGCTTTATTTGTTTGCATTATCTGATATTTAACCTATGTCTCGATACCTTAAAATATCAAAATTTGAATATACATCTTTTCAAATATTTAACAGATAATGTAGAAGACAGGAAGTTTGTGGTAAATTAGGCAGTTGTATCAATTGTTGTTAACTAGAATTCATTTTAATTTTATGTTTACTTAAAATAGTCCTTCAAAACAATTCAGAACCAAGCAATAATGATAGCAGATTTAAAGAAGCATGTGGGATAAGAGGAATACTGCACTGTTTTCTGTAAAACTATGCTGGGAAAGTTCAATGACAGTTTGCTGTAGAGGGCTAACTTAAGCTAGGATTTATGTCCTACTGCATTGAAACTAACTGTACCACATAGAAACAGTACACATTTATAAGAAATTAGATTATCTAAAAATAAAACTCACCTATGTGAAGTCAACACAGATGTAGACAATTAAGTAGAGGCAATCTAAGGCTGAGGCTATATAAAGCACCATAGAGTCCTGCCTCACAAGCTGAGTTATCCAATTATAATGGAGTATCAGACAGGAGGAGGAGTTAACAAACTATGAAAACCTTGGTGACAGAGTGGTTCAGAGAATTCTATTTTCCAAGCTAACACTAAAGACTAAAGTCAGACATCATCAAGTGCATCAATACATCAACCATGGCTGTTATTGGTATGTTTAAAAACTATTTAATTTCAATCAGGCATTAACATTTATTGCATTTAGCACCTTTGGTATTTGGATACAAATGTATATATAATGTTATGCTTGTGTTCACTAAAATCTAGTGTCTGAACTTTAGTTAGTTAGTTTAGTTTAGTTAGTTAGTTAGTTAGTTAGTTAGTTAGTTAGTTAGTTAGTTATTTGGTCAGTCAGTCAGTCAGACAGTCAATCAGGGTTTTTTTTGTTTAAAAATACAATAAGCAAAAAAACTATTTATGCTTTTTATTTCATTTATAAATTGCAACATTAACTTAAAACATTAAACTTTATTCAAACAAATGTACCATAGTATGCAAAATAGTCCAAATAGTCATTTCAAATCTTCATTTGAAAGCACTAACAAAACAAATTAAAAACAAAACAAATTTTGTTTTATCTTACAGATAGAACTCCAGTGCGCTTGGTCCTTCTGGGCAAGACAGGTGTTGGCAAAAGTGCCGCAGGAAACACCATTCTGGGTAAGAAGCTATTTGTGTCTGAAGTTAGAGCCACATCTGTTACAAAGGAATGCACAGCTCAAACAGCAGTGATCAACCAACAACCTATTACAGTGATTGACACACCTGGCTTATACGACACATCAATTTCTAATGACAGTATTGTGAAAGAAACTATTAAAGGCATGCAGCTGATAGCGCCTGGTCCTCATGTATTTCTTCTTCTGCTTGATGTGAGGCGTCACACTGAAGAAGAGAGAAACACCGTCAAGAAATTTAAAGAAATTTTTGGTGATGATGTGGGCAAGCATATGATTGTACTGTTCACTCATGGAGATGATCTTGAGTTTGATGGTAAAAGCATCAAGTCATACATCACAGAAGCTGGATCTGACCTTCAGGAGCTGATAAGATCGTGTGGACATAGATATCATGTTTTTAACAACAGGTCAACAGACCACACCCAGGTGCAGAAATTCATGGACATGCTTAACAAGATGCTGAAAGAAAACAAGCATAGTTACTATAGCTATGAACTGTTTACAACTGCAGAGGCTCTGAAAAAGGCAAAAGCAACTGAAGAAGACAGGGACAAGAGATTAAGAGAATTGGAGAATCAAGTGCGGCATCTGCAAAGTAGAAGCAAACTATGCATTATAATCTAGTGGAGAATGTATGATGCTCTTTTGAGAAGACAAAAGCAAAGAATATAAAAGAGATTGTTAGTACATTCATTTTAAATTGTTAAGGTGTGAAGTAGCTTATTTCTGTATACAATATATAATGACAACCTTTTTGTTAAGAATTTCTTAAAAAGGAATTTTTAGGATGATCTTTCTGTCTGAATGTATTTGATTGACAACTTCTCCTTCAATTACTGATAATCTGTTTTTTTCTGGTTCAATAATACTTAGTAAAACATGGTTATAAAATTCAGATCAGATTATAGGTAGACAGGAAAACATATTTGTTTTGAAACTATTTACTATTTACTATATCATAGAGGACAATCGATGGTCTAATACTGATATTTTTGGTAGGAAATGTATGTCATGTAGTATAATGTATACTGTAATGTGGTAAAATCTACATATATAAGAGGTGTTTTAGTGTGTCTAGAAAAACATGTAAGCTGTTTCAGGTGACAGAGCAACATACAGAAAGTACTATGGGGTATGTATAATTGTCTGGGGAAATTCAGTTTTATTACAAATGCTGATTATTGACATAATGTCATCACTGTCAATGTTTATTCTCAAATAAAGTCAAACACATTTAATGTACCTATTTGTCCTTTTTTTTTTTACATTCTTCTGCAATGTTTTTTTCCTGTTGCTTGCCACGGCACGTATTAATATGTTATTATTAGTGTGGTAATCCTGTTACTATTGCTTGCCCATTACTGATCACTGAGAGTGGGAACCACATTGCATGGACGCCACCCCAGAATAGCGTCCAAAAAAAAACCAGGAACAATAAAAGGGAGAGACTGGAGCCATATCCAAGGTGTAAAATCAGTCAACAAGTACTACTGCCAACCATAAACTCATAGATACTCCCAGATGCCATAGCTGACTTCATGTTACAGAACAGAAAAAATATATATTTGTATATTAAAAAGTATGTATACAGTATATCGTCGCTGTCGGGCGGAAACCTCGTATGTCCAAATTTGGTCAATTTCATATTTTTTCACATATCGATGCTATTGGTCAGTCCCCACGTGGGTCTGTTGTTTTCAAGTAAATGTCTTCAAAACACTGGGCTCAAAGAAAAAAAAATCTTGACCCCCGCTAGTTCTGGTGCTCGTCTGAGGACATGAATTTAGGACAAGACAATCCACTGCAACACGGTCTAAACCATGTGCACTGCAGATAAGGTACAGCGTTTTTTTTTAAGGAAAAAACAACTAATTGTGTTGGCCTCGAGTTCAACTACTGTAACACTCAAAAACACTCTTTTTTGTTATATTTTAAAACAGTCTTCTTAGCCACATCACTTTTTGGAAAAAAAACGTAAGTTTAACACAGTCACCGTACGTTGGACAAAACCACACTACATCGGGTTATTGCTTTAAACTCTACAGAGCCGCGGTGCGTCAGGCTCTTTACACTATCACTGTTTCAGTTACTTTAGAAACACTTTTAGCTATAATTCATCTGCCACACTGCATCGGGCTGATTCAGTTACTTTAGAATCTTAACAGAATTATAATAAACACAGAAGTTTCAATTACTTTAGAAACCTATCAGCTTAAGCACTTTGCTTCAGTTACTTTAGAAACAACAATTCACATACAACTCTGTCACCACACTGCGTCGGGTTAATTCAGTTCCTTTAGGTTTAACAACTCCTCCTGCTTATGATCAATAAACTCTACTCTATGTTCTATTCTATACTAAAACATTTCTTTGCTAGGTTTTTTAAATGCGGGGATTTCCTGAATCAAAAAGGTAAGCTTTTCTTACCTTTCCCCACTTTTTTTTTGGAATCCCTTGTTGGGTGGCTCACCAATGTAAGAAATAAAAAAATGTGTGTGAAAATAAGACGATGATGGTGAAGATCTTAATGAAGAACAAGAAGTTTATTCCGGTATAGCATTGACAAAATACATGTAGTACTTTGGATTCATCGGAGTCAGTAAGAACCCTGGACAAATCCTGCTCAAGCATTTTATACTGTTTTCCTCTTTGTAGTTTAAATGAGGTTCCGATTTTCCGAGTGTCTCCCAAATGGCTGGACTACACCTTGTTGTCTTACTGATTGTCTTTAAATGTTAATCATGGTCATGTACACCTTGGCTTGGTATTGTTGCAATTGTTATCAACCGAATGGTCACTTTAAATGGTAATTGCAGTCACGTAGACCCTTTGTTCATGGTGATCCTTGATGTTCTGCTGCCGCTCCCATACTAACGATTGAATCAAGTTTATACATTTACATTTACAGCATTTGGCAGATGCTCTTATCCAGCACGACATACATAAGTGCTTAAATCTCTAACATTGAATACATTAATGCTGGCTCACTAGGTTACATACTTAAGATACCATGAGTTTAAACCATTTGGTCAAATGAAATGAAAAAGTGTCAAAGGTTGTGTTTTTTTAATGCAAAAGATAAGGAAAGAAGTGCTAGTTGAAGTGTCTCTTGAATAAGTAGGTCTTCAACCGCCGCTTGAAAATAGCCAGTGACTCAGCTGTCCGGACCTCTAGGGGAAGTTCATTCCACCACCTTGGTGCCAGAACAGAGAAGAGTCTTGTAGTATACTTGCCTCGTAACCTGAGAGATGGTGGAACCAGTCGAGCAGTGCTGGTAGATCGGAGGGTGCGGGGTGCAGTGCAAGGAGTGATGAGGGCTTTGAGGTAAGAGGGAGCTGGTCCATTTTTGGCTTTGTAGTCCAGCATCAATGTTTTGAATCTGATGCGTGCAGGTACCGGAAGCCAGTGGAGGGATCGCAGCAGCGGGGTGGTATGCGAGAACTTAGGCAGGTTGAAAACAAGCCGGGCAGCTGCATTTTGGATCATTTGCAGAGGACGAATTGCGTTCATAGGTAGACCTGCCAGCAGTGCATTGCAGTAATCCAGTCTAGAAATGACAAGAGACTGAACAAGTACCTGAGCAGCCTGTGTGGACAAAAATGGCCGAATCCTTCTAATGTTGTAGAGAAGAAACCGACATGAGCAAGTCACATTAGCAACATGAGAGGAAAAGGACAGTTGATTGTCCATGGTTACCCCAAGGTTGCGAGCTGTGGCTGAAGGGGAGATCAGATCGTTGTGCAAGGATATAGCAAGATCATGACCTGGGGATGAATCACCTGGGATGAACAGCAGTTTAGTTTTGCTAGGATTGAGGTTTAACTGATGAGCCGTCATCCCTGATGAAATTTCTGCCAGACATGCTGAGATCCGACCAGAAGCTGTGGTATCTGATGGTGGGTAAGAGAAGATAAGTTGTGTATCATCAGCATAGCAGTTGTAAGAGAACCCATGTGAGAAAATAACTTCACCAAGAGAGTGAGTATACAGGGAGAAAAGAAGAGGACCAAGTACTGAGCCCTGTGGGACACCAGTGGAGAGTCTGCGTGGAGCAGATGTCGCTCCCCTCCATGTTACCTGATATGAGCGTCCTTCCAGGTAGGAAGAAAACCATTCCCAAACTGATCCGCAAATCCCAAGACTCCTGAGGGTGGACAAGAGAGTCTTGTGGTTGACCATATAAAACGCTGCTGAAAGGTCAAGGAGGATAAGGACGGATGACAGTTTGGCCGATCTAGCAGCATGTAGTTTCTCAGAGACATCCAAAAGGGCTGTCTCTGTGGAATGAGCTGCTTTAAAGGCAGACTGGTTGGGATCTTGGAGGTTGTTCTGTGAGAGATAGACAGACAGTTGATTATAGACAATGCGTTCAAGAATATTTGGAAAAAAACAAGAGAAGTGATACTGTAGTTACTGATGTCTGATGGATCCAGAGCAGGTTTCTTTAGGATGGGAATAACCCTTGCTCTCTTGAAAGTAGTTGGTACCTGACTAGATGCTATGGATCTATTGATGATTGTGGTAATGAAGGGCAGAAGGTCTTGCGAGATGGTCTGGAGCATAGTGGAAGGGAGTGGGTCCAATGAGCAGGTGGTAGGATTGCAGGACTGGATGAGTTGTAAAATCTCTTCTGCTGCTACAGTTGAGAAATGCGACAACGAAGGTGTAGGGGAATCCATACTGTGAGATGTAAGTGCAGTTGGGTCTGAAGTAAAGGTCCGGCAGATATCCTCAATCTTCTCCTGGTAGAAAGAAGCAAGTCTTCTGCAGTCAGGGAGGATGAAGAAGGAGGAGCCGGGGGGTTGAGCAGAGAAGAGATGATCTTGTGGAATTTCTGAGGGTCATGTGAGGAAGCTTCAAGCTTTTCCTTGTAGAAGGAAGTCTTGGCAGAAGTCACATCTGAGGAGAACTTGCCAAGGAGTGTTCGGTAAGAATCAAGATCTGCATCAAGTTGTGATTTCTTCCATTTTCTTTCTGATGATCTTAGCTCTCTTCGATTGTTGCGCAGCACATCTGAAAACCAAGGAGCAGAACAAGAAGTTTACTTGGGTTTAGTGGACAGAGGGCAGAGGAAGTCCATAGTTGAGGAAAGAGATGAGAGGAAAGTATCTGTGGCCGAGTCCAAGGGTAGTGAGGAAAAAGACTAAGGATCAGGAAGAAAAGAAAGAGTACCAGAAGCTACAGAAGAAGGGGGGACAGAGTGAAGGTTGCGGCGGGTAAGAACGAGGGGGTGAGAGGTGGTTTTAGGTAGGGTAGGGAAAGTGATGGTGAAGGATACCAGGTGATGATCGGAGACGTGTAGTGGGGTAGCAGTCACATCTGTAGCTAGAGAAGGATGGGTGAAAACCAGGTCCAGGACATTGCCTCCTTTGTGTGTGGGGATGTAGCTGTTGAGTGTCAGGGCGAATGAGTCAAGAAGAGTCAGGAGGGAAGAAGATTGAAGCTTGTCAGAGGGGAGGTTGAAGTCACCAAGCACCGTCAGAGAGGAGCTATCAGAAGGGAAAACACTAAGTAGTGTGTCCATTTCTTCCAGGAAGTCTCCTAGGGGACCAGGAGGGCGGTAAACAACAATGATAACAAGGTTGTCTTGACATGACATACATTTGCATCTAAATACCAAAGAGCAAAGCTTGATGCACTGGATGTTAAATGTCTGATTATCATTAAATACAGCATGATAATGTTATATTTGTCATAGTATTAGTCAGATGTATAGTAGTTAAATTTGTGCAGTTTGTAAATGCTACATTTGTAGAAGTGTTGAACCTTGACATTTAAAACTTACCAATAACAGCTATGGTTTATGTAGTACTGATGCAGTTGATGGTGTCTTCCTTTAGTCTTTAGTGCTAGTTTGGAAAAAACGGTTTCATGGTCTGTTATTGAATTGTCAACTCCTCCTCCTGTCTAACACTCCATCTTAATTGGATAACTCAGCTTGTGAGGCAGGACTCTGCAGAGCTTTACTATGCACAAGTTTAGTTTGTGCCTGTGGTCTTCCATTTCCTCACTATGTTATACTATGTATATACTATGTCACTATATTATCCCTTTGTTTAGTTAACCTCTCTCTTTAAAAAAACAGGCTATTCTCACTTCATTGCATTAAATTGTTTTTGACCGACTATTCTACGTACCTTTGTGATGGTAAGTGAAATTATCGTGATAATTATCTTAAAAAGATGGGCAAGATAATATTAGACAATGGGTGTATATAAGTTTATGGGTAATATAAGACAATTGGCTTTCTAATTAACTATGCTTAATTAATTTATGATGAACTTTCTCTCTTCCATATACATTAAGTGTCAGATAATGCAAACAAAGAAAAATATATAAACACCCTGCTAAAAAAAAACAGCATTGCTGTTCCAGCATAAGGTATGTTTTGCATGCTGGGACCAGCTTGGGATGGTGATATGCTGGTCCAGCATTAAGTGCTGGTTGCTGGTGTGCTGGCCGACCAGCTTGGGATGGTGGAGTGCTGGTTGCTGGTTGCTGGCCGACCAGCCTGGGATGCTGGTGTGCTGGCCGACCAGCCTGGGATGCTGGTGTGCTGGCCGACCAGCCCGGGATTCTGGTGTACTGAATATATATACATACACACACACACACACATTATATATATATAAGTTTGTTTAAAATATTTATTGGACAATGACATTTGCCATCACACTGTAATATAGACACGTGCACAAATAACGTTACACAATATAACCTTTACAACACACATTTTTGGTCTTAGCTTCCACTCTCTCTTTTAGCGAGTAACAAGTAGTATGTGGTGGCGATGACCATGTTTTTTTAAGACATGCTACCCGGAGTCATTTGCCTTTAGACAACTCCTGCTCTATGTCTTCTTTATTCTCTGAAAAATTATAGAAACAAAATAAGAAACAAAACTATATATCACTTATTTGTTTATATTGTGCAGTGAACGAGTTACGATAAAACAGCTACTGCTTACTGTAAGTTACATACCTTTAAGCATCAGTATTTGTGCCCTGAAGAAGTCTTGCTTCCATCGTACTGAATAAACCTGAGTTTGGTCAAACATGTCATTGTTAAAATCCTTAATATTGCTAGTTGAAACAACTGCCGTGCAGCCGTCATCCAGGTACCTCACGTATGCCAACATTCTGATTCCCAGTGATCAGCAGATTCATCGTGTAGAAGCGGAAGCTTTTTATTTACCCCAAAACAAAATCCTAATTACGGTGGCAAAAACATGATGATCTGGAACACATGCACTTATACTAATTTGGACAAACACTGTAAGGTATATAATGTAGTCGAAAACATTGCGAGATTTATTTTAGGAAAGTGCAGGAACTACATTTACCTTCGTGAACAATCGTTGCTTTAAAGGTTGCATAGCAACGCTGATGCTGGGTAATATCTCAAAAGCTTTTTGAGCTTTGTTATTTCAGTTCTTTATTCAAAAGAGGGAGCAAAAGAAATAACACACTTATAATTAAATATATTCCAATATATTGTGTTTTAATCTTATATTAATGTGTTACATAGAAACATACACAAGCAAAAATAACGGTTGTTCCCATAAAGCTCATTCCAGCAAGATCATACTGGTTAACCAGCTACACCAGCCCCGTTTTGCTTGATAACACCATGACTATGCTGGCCAACCATCTATACCAGCACTATACCAGCACTGACCAGCATTATACCAGCACTATACCAGCATGAACCAGTAAAAACCAGCCTGGACCAGCATGGAATTCATGCTGGTTTATGCTGGATTTTTCAGCAGGGCATTTCTTCATAATTTCTGAGGGACCTTTCTTCAAATGACTGTGATTTTCAATTACTGTGTAGCAATGTCTGCAAATGAACAAGATGTATTTACTGATACAATACAGGTTTTATTTGGTGCATCTGGCTCTGGTAAGAGCTGCTCTGGAAACACCATTTTTCGAAAAAAAAAAACTTTTGTCATCACAAGCATCTGCAAAGTCGGTGATGTGAATGCCTAATAACTGCAGATATAATTAAAGGCTGGCAGCTAATGGATACTCCAGGCTGGGAATGCACTGAACTCAATGAAAATGAGGTTATGTCGCAGATAAAACAGGCTATACAGAATCTTCAAGGACCTTACTCTCTTCTCCTGTACATACGAGTTGGCTCTATTGAAACCGAAGAAGAAATTAGTAAAATCTATGGACTTAAAAGGGTGCTTTTACCCTCCTTTATGGATCATACTACAATCCTGTTTACATGCAGTGATGACCTTGAGGGCAAATCTTTTAAGGACTTTATCGATGAAGGAAGTAAAGAGTTTTGTAATCTATTAAAGCAATGTGGGAACAGACACCACTGCTGGAACAATAGCGATAACAGACCTGATGATGCAGTGGAAAGGCTGCTAAAGTATTTAAAAAGAACAGAAATGGGAAACACAATTTCCCAGACAAACAATAAAAAAGAAAACACTTCTGTTGTTTCCTCTTATGGTGAACAAGAAGAAGATGCAGTAACTACCTGCAAGAAAGAGATCAAGAAACAGGCTTAGAGACATTCATTCATTTTCTACCACTTATCCGAACTACTCAGATCTCAGGCGTCATCGAGCATCAAGGCACGATACACCCTGGACGGAGTGCCAACCCATCGCAGGGCACACACTCTCTCATTCACTCACGTAATCACACACTATGGAAACTGGAGTACCCGGAGGAAACCCCCGAGGCACGGGGAGAACATCCAAACTCCACACACACAAGGCGGAGGCGGGAATCAAACCCCAACCCTGGAGGTGTGAGGCAAACGTGCTAACCACTAAGCCACCGTGCCACCGTGAAAATAAGTGAGTGAGTGAGTGAGTGATTGAACATTTTTAGCTTCACTTCAGCATTGATGAAACCATGCAACATGTACTAGATTGTCTTGGAGAAAATGCCAAAAGACACACAATGATTCTATTCATTGGAGCAGATAATTTGGAGAACAAGCCCATTGAAATGTTCCTTCAAGATGTAATGGGGTAGAAGGTGTAGAACTATAAATTGGGTGGACTACAAATCCCAGGAGTCAAGAGAGTATAAAAGGAAGTCAAAGTTGGTGACTTCCTCTTTGTGTACCATGTGCTAAGAAAAGCTGCTTTTGTGTTTTTCAAGGCTGTGTTATAGCAGATGAAAAGACCAATTGATTAATGAACAGAATAGCAGCCTAGAACTGAATTGTAAAGGTAAGGGTTGTGATGTATGCGTACTATAGGAATTGGTTTTAAGCTTTTTATATTGTAATGTGTTTTTAATGTTTAATTCTTTTAAGTGTTTTTAAGGTTATTAAATATGGCATGGCAATCATCAATTTGTATTCTTTGTTTTTTTTACAGATGATGCATGATTGTTGTTTATATTTACTTTTATTGAAAGCATTGATGGCTTAATGGTTATTTGTTTTCTGGTTTGTTTTAGTTATCTTGGACCAACTAAAGACTGGGGGGTTTCCTTTACCTTACAGTATATATGTGGTGTACTCTGTTAATGTGGGGGGGAAACAACTTGTTGTGGTTTGAGGGTATGATTTCCTTTTGCTGTGGAGTGCAGATTGAACGGGTTTTGGTTTTACTTGTAATTTGAATGTGCACTTATTTGCAGAGTAGCAACTACTATTAGATAGGTTTGGGAACCCTGTTGTCTATAATGGTTACAAGATAGATAGTTCTTTTTCTTTCTTTGTGTTTTTGTTTGTTTGTTTGTCTGATCTTTTTGATTCTTTCTGATGCTACTTGGAAATGTTGTAAAATAAACAGTCATATTTGCAAAGAAACACACTGTAGTGGTTACCCTTAATTTTAAGGTTTCTCCTCATTCCCTTGTGGAATTCCTCCTCATTCCTCCAATTCCTCCTTACAAAGAGAATAGTAGGAATCCCATTGAATTAGTGAAGACGCACCAAAACAGAGATTATGGGCTAATAACAGAGGCACCAGCAATGCGATTAAAGTGAATAAACTCCTGAAGATGATGTATGAAGAATGACATGTAAAAACAAAATAATAAAGAATTTTACAGAAGAGAGAGAGAGTGAACCAAACGGTACATGTTTATTGAATGGAAATACAATCAAACATGTCAAAAACTTGCAAGAGCACTGACTGTCCTATACTTTGACAAAATCATACTTTCCTTTTAGGTTATCAGGTTTCATACAGGGATGTCTGTTACTCCAACTGTGACATTTTATCTTATCGTTATTATTATTGTTTTACATTTACACTTTATAAGCTTACATTTAACTGTGTCTATTGTACTATTATGTATATCGCTATTCAGACATGTTCATTTTTTGCTAGAATAATAGAATTATATACAACTATGTACAGTTTAAACAACAGTGTTAATAATAATAATAATAATAATAATAATAATAATAGATGTGTAACTTCTCTATCCAGCTAGACAGTGTACAAGTGAGATTTTGGTTCATGGCTTTTTATCTTCCAGTAGATTTCATGAATCTTTTCTCATTTAACTTTAACATGATCATTTGTAAAAATGTAAACAGACAAAGAATATACGGCAATTAGAATTGTATTCAAATTACATATTCAAAGTGCATAGTTACTGTAACTGAGCAGTATTTACTGCCTAAAAACATTCACAATAAACATTAAATCATCACATTAAGCATTAAATGTTACATTGTCATGTGCATCTGGTACAGTGTTATATCCAGTGCTGTAATGTAACGGAGTACAAATACTTCACTGTACTTTGACATTCCACGTATCTGTACTTTACAAGTAAATTTTACTGTTTACTTTTTACTTCAAATACTTAAGTACATTAAATATCAATTACTTTTGATACTCAAGTGCGGTATATATCAGATACTTTAAGACTTTTATTTGAGTAATATTCTAAAAGGTAACTTTCACTTCTACGTCTTTCACTTCTTCAAAATCTTTTTCTAGTACGATACTTGTACTTTTACTCAAGTATCGCTTTCTAGTACTTTATACAACACTGGTTATATCCTTAGTTTTAGGTAATGGTTTGTAATCACGAAATCCAAATTACCCTAATTATCATAACAAAAGACCGCTAGCATACGGCACTACTAATGCTCACTCTTTGCACTTTACATTTTGTTTTTATCAACATTTGCATCTCTAGTTTAATGAATTTACTGTCAAACATCTTTAACCTACTAAACTTTATATTTATATTTGACACTTTATATTGCACTTTTAAAGTGCTTCCTTTAACATTTCAGTTGCATTAAAATAACCTAAGAATTGTGTTGACTGTGGAGACACGAGCAGAAAAGAGAGCCTTTATTGCTAAGATGAAAAATGCCTGGTTAAATGATATTGCCACTCCCAAAGTGTAGAATGACATTCGTTTAGGGTTTGTCATGATGTGCGACCATCTTTCATTTTACTTTCTGTTTTTGTACTTTTAAAGGTTGTAAACTCTGCGGGCTCAGATGGCAACTTTCAATTCAGTCAGCATTTCTGCATATCCCTGTCCTCCTCCTCCTGTTCTTCTTCTTCTCCTTCTTCTGTTATTATAAATAGTTATTATTATTATAAACTCTCTAGGCTCAGAGGGCAACTTTCAATTCAGTCAGTATTTATGCATATCCCTGTCCTCCTCGTCCTCATCTTCTTCCATGTCCTCCTCCTCCTTTGTCGTCTTCTTCTTCTTAATCTCCTTATTCTGTTATTTTTTTTTTTTATTGTACTTCTGTCACAATTTTCAATCCATTATGCCTTGGGAAACACCTGAAAATCGTTGTTATTTATTGCAGTTCAAATCTGTCCTGTACAACCTGGAATGTAAAATTCTATTTTTTTCTGCTCTAGACCAACCAATCATAAAAATTCACAGGTCATTTAATATCACTGAAAGAATAAAGCAGCACTTTGAATGTTCGGGAAGCATGAAGTGCACAGACAGCGCCAGAAGCATCTTGCCTGGTCTAAAGACAAAAAGGACTGGACTGCTGCTGAGTGGTCTAAAGTTATGTTCTCTGATGAAAGTAAATTTTGCATTTCCTTTGGAAATCAGGGTCCCAGAGTCTGGAGGAAGAGAAGACAGGCACACAATCCACGTTGCTTGAGGTCCAGTGTAAAGTTTCCACAGTCAGTGATGGTTTGGGGTGCCGTGTCATCGGCTGGTGTTTTCTGAGGTTCAAGGTCAATGCAGCTGTACACCAGGAAGTTTTAGAGAACTTCATGCTTCCTGCTGCTGACCAACTTTATGGAGATGCAGATTTCATTTTCCAACAGGACTTGGCACCTGCACACAGTGCCAAAGCTACCAGTATCTGGTTTAAGGACCATGGGATCCCTGTTCTTAATTGGCCAGCAAACTCGCCTGACCTTAACGCTATAGAAAATCAATGGGGAATTGTGAAAAGGAAGATGTGATATGCCAGACCCAACAATGCAGAAGAGCTGAAGGCCACTATCAGAGCAACCTGGGCTCTCATAACACCTGAGCAGTGCCACAGATTGATCGACTCCATGCCATGCCACATTGCTGCAGTAATTCAGGCAAAAGAAGCCCCAACTAAGTGCTGTACATGCTCATACTTTTCATGTTCATACTTTTCAGTTGGCCCCGATTTCTAAAAATCCTTTTTATGTATTAGTCTTAAGTAATCTAATTTTTTGAGATACTGAATTCTGGATTTTCCTTAGTCATCCAAATTAAAAGAAATAAACATTTGAAATATCAGTCTATGAGTAATGAATGAATATAATATACAAGTTTCACGTTTTGAATGGAATGAGTGAAATAGATCAACTTTTTGATGATATTCTAATTATATGACCAGCACCTGTATAATGAGACCTGTGCTACATTTTGATTGTGGATACTCAGTGGCCTGTGATCACACATTTCTCTAGGATCAAACACCATTTCCTTTGTCTTACCTACATTTAGATCTAGGTGGTTATCACACCAGGGGCCTGTTGCACAAAAGTAGAATTAAGACATCCAGGATAAATGACTGAGCTGAGCTCAATGAATCCAAAACAAGTGCGTCCAGGCTTAATTGGTTGCACAAAGACCAAGCCAGGATGAGCAGACACGGATTCATCAAGCCAGGTGAAACCAATCCTGGATAGGCGCGCGCTCACGGCTCACTCAAACAGACCTGCCGCCGATCACAGATTCACTGATTCACCATGGCAACTAGACCGGCGTACTTTTCCCCGTCGGAGGCACAAATCCTCACGGAGGCATACGAGGAGGTAAAAGACATTCTTAAGAAGAAAGGCACCACCGCCATAGTGATAAAGCAAAGAGAAAAAGCGTGGCAAAGTATTGCAGACCGCCTGAATGCGTAAGTAGTGCAAAATAACACACTCACCGCTCCACTAAAAACATCACAATTACAATCCAGATAGTTAATTCACATCTCCAAAAATTGAAATGGACTGCAGATATGAGTGAAATTGTATACAGTAACTCTATCACACTGTATAAGGCTTTGATAAATGATCAAAGCCTTACATTATTACTATGCTCACTAGTACGGTTTAATCTTAGCCGTTGTACTCTGCTTCTTATGTTGTCCACCAATTTTTCTGTGTTCTCCTGCTTTTATTAATGTAAAGCTGCTTTGAAACAATAAAACAATTCTGAAAAGCGCTATTTAATTAAAATAAAATTGAATTGAATAAATAGATGAGCTAATAATAATAATCAGTTTAAGTTATATAGCGCCTTTCAAAGGACCCAAGGTCGGTTGCTCACTGACTCCATTGAATGTTCTTGTGTGATAAAGAAAATGTCTCAGCTACACCCACCACACACACACACACACACACACACGAAAAGTGTGTGGGTGTGGGTGTGGGCGTGTGGTGGGTGTGTGTGGTGTGTGATGTAAATTAAACATGACCGGGCCAAAACGGTCCACTTTTTACATCATAGCTGTGTCAAGAATATCACTGTGTTCATGAGGTAGTAATGATGAGATTTTGTGTTGACAGGTGAATTCCCTGGTGTGTTGCTGAGAGACAGGGTGTATGGCTGCCAGCCTTTTCTCCTGACACCTTTCACAGACCCCCAGGAAGCACAGCAGGCCTACAACCATGCCAGGGCCAGAGTTGAAATGACCTTTGGCCTCCTGAAGGCACGCTTTCACTGCCTTCACAAATTAAGGGTCAGTCCTGTGAGGGCATGTGACATTACTGTGGCTTGTGCTGTTCTCCACAATGTGGCCTGCCTGAGGAAGGGTCTTCCCCGATGACGACATTGGTCGGCTGCTGCTGGGACCAATGTGTGTTGAATTATTTTAGTTGGTATGTGTGCTTTCAATTTTGGTTAAATATGTCCTGCGGTGGCAGAGGAATTTGGGTTTTTTTGTGTTCAAATATATATATATATATATATATATATATATATATATATATATATATATATAAATAAAATGTATGTATATATTTTTTTAAATTGATTTGGCCTCTTATGATGTTTGTGCTGTATACTGTGTGTAATACAATCTAGCCATGGGGGTCACAGTCCAATGACTTCTGTGCCGGTCCCAAGCCTGGATAAATAGAGAGGGTTGCGTCAGGAAGGGCATCCGGCATAAAACATTGCCAAATCTAACCATGCGAGTTGTCAGTAAGAATGACATTGTGATCTGTAGTGAGAGCAGGGAGCAGGTGGAGGAAAACCTGGAGAGGTGGAGGTTTGCGCTGGAGAGAAGAGGAATGAAAGTCAGTCGTAGTAAGACTGAGTACATGTGTGTGAATGAAAGGGAGGGAAGTGGAATAGTAAGGTTACAGGGTGAAGAGGTGAAGAAGGTACAGGAGTTTAAGTACTTGGGGTCAACAGTCCAGAGTAATGGAGAGAGTGGGAAAGAAGTAAAGAAGCGAGTGCAGGCAGGTTGGAGTGGGTGGAGAAAGGTGTCAGGAGTTCTGTGTGATAGGAAAATATCAGCAAGAATCAAGGGGAAGGTGTACAGGACAGTGGTGAGACCGGCCGTGCTGTATGGTTTAGAGACAGTGTCACTGAAGAAGAGACAGGAGTCAGAGCTTGAGGTAGCCGAACTGAAGATGTTGAGGTTCTCTTTGGGTGTGACAAGATTGGACAGGATTAGGAACGAGTACATCAGAGGGACAGCCCATGTTGGACGTTTGGGGGACAAAGTTAGGGAGGCGAGATTAAGATGGTTTGGACATGTTCAGAGGAGGGAGAGTGAATATATTGGTAGGAGAATGTTGGACATGGAGCTGCCAGGCAGAAGGCAAAGAGGAAGGCCAAAGAGGAGGTATATGGATGTAATTAATGAGGATTTGAAGCTAGTGGGTGCAAGTGTTGAGGATGCAGAAGATAGGGTTAGGTGGAGAGAGATGATTCGCTGTGGCGACCCCTGAAGGGAAAAGCCAAAAGAAGAAGAAGAAGACTGTGTGTAATACAAGCTTTCAGGGAGGCTACTGTATCCATTCATTTGTCTGTTCAGTTGATGTGTATGGATTTGTCCTGCATTTATTTCAGTGAGCAGACATGCGGGGTGTGTTATATACAGACCTTTTTGAATGTGTATTTATCCTTTTGTTGTATAATATGCTTTGATTCTGTGCTTTCCATCTTGTATACAATGTGACTTCAGTTTCGAAAGGAGCTGATGGTTTACCTGCTTTGTTTTATCCTTATTCAATAAAGGAACATAATGTTACACTTTGTGTTTTTATATTTATATGGAATGTGTATTTTATATGACAGAGTATTAGGGCCACACTGAGGAAGAAGGAAAAAGTCATAAATTTATGAGGCTGGTTCTTTCTGCAGAAAAGATGCATATACAGTACTTTTTACAGTCCTGATACTTATGACAATGTGCTGATGTGCCAAAAGATTAAGTATGTCCTTGTTTGTGAAACCATACTGAAGAACAATTCCACGAAATGCCCCACAGCTGTCATTTTAACAACTGTCCTCCTCTAAAATGACGGGTTAAAATATTATTAAAGACTTCATTCTCAAAGTCTGAATTTTCTTTTTTTTTCCTCTGTGGCCCTAATATTCTATCATTTTATATAGTCTATGGGAAACTGTAAATTATCTAATGATAGCAACATCATCTAAAAATCATCATTTATCCAAAATGATTGAAATTAATGATCACAAATGTTTAAATAATGACAGTGGGTCTAGTTATATGTGATAACAATGTACAGTATAGTGGGCAGTGGAATAACTATTGGTTTCCGTTTGTGGTGACTGTTGACTGACATAAGGGATGAGATTAAATAGATCCTAGAACTTAGCCTGGTCTGGAGCAGGCTAGCTCCACAGAATAAATCTCCATGGTAATTTATACAGTACCATAACATTGTACCGCCCCCTAATCCAGCTTTAGTGCAACCGGATCACGGATAAATTGAGCCAGGATCACCAAGATATCCCGGCTTAATCCCTTATCCTAGTTTTGTGCAATAGGCCCCAGTTCTCAAATCTTCTAATCTCTGAAAAATATTCGGACAGGTCTCCATCCTTTTTTAATAACCATAAGATTGCAGTATCATCTGAGAATTTGATACAGTTTTTCTCTCAACTGCTTTCAGTCATTTCTCACAACAGAACTGCATTTCTCAAAACTACTTGTTCCACCATCAGATCCTGTTGTCAGTTTTTCACATCAT
Organism: Tachysurus vachellii; assembly: GCF_030014155.1. Classification (NCBI taxonomy): domain Eukaryota; kingdom Metazoa; phylum Chordata; class Actinopteri; order Siluriformes; family Bagridae; genus Tachysurus; species Tachysurus vachellii. Next base: position 23,277,703 of record NC_083465.1, read on the forward strand.
ATCAGCAATGTCTTGTTGTTTTCATCAAATTGCAATTGCTTTTGGACAACATGCAAATGGTTCTGTACATCTGTCAGCTGCTTGTTGCTTTTGTCCTGCTGTGCAAAATAACTTGTCCTGGTTCTCAGCTGAAATGTCACAACCACCAAACCAATTAGTCTTTTTCTCAGGTTGGAAGTCTGTACTATCAAAATAAGTGAACATGTTCTCAGAATTGTATGTCTGTACAGATTTCTACAAATTGTGAGTACATGTTTGCTAAGAAATATGTCCAGAATTGAGAAATTGCTCTCAGGTGAGTCTTCACCTTCGTTAACGAAGAGAAACATGTGCAACTCTAGATTAACCAATGATCAACCAGTTCTGTGAAACTCATGAAGACTTGATTTGGCAGGGTCACATATATATACAGTACAGTGCACAACACAAGTGTTCCCCTTTCTGATAATGGAAGCTGAAGGAAGAAGAAGAGGATTAAGACTGCGTGGTGGAAGAGTACAGAGACACAACAGAGGAAGGAGTATAAGATGCCAAAGATACACAGAGATTCCAGATGAAATCAGGGCCACACTGGTGGATCACGTTATCAATCATGGCCTTACAGTGGAAGAGGCCGGTCGAAGGGTGCAGCCAAATGTTGGAAGAACAACTGTGTCATCAATAATTCAATCATTTCGTAGAGAGAACAGGTATGTAATGTACTGTATAGTACAGTAATACTGTAGACTTACTGTTACATATACTGTACTGTAACACGCCTTAGGTTATCCATGCATACAGTATTCTTAGTTATTTACTGTGTGAATCAAAATCCTGTGATCCTTATACTACTATAATTTACAATATATTTTCTCATGTAGGACTGCAAGACAACCTTGCAGGGGTGGCAGAGGGCCCCTTTTCACACCTCAGCAGGAGGAAGTTATTTGCAACATGGTTATGTCTAACAATGCCATAAGACTAAGGGAGATAGAAAGTGCTATTGTTGAAGACGACGGTATCTTTGAAAATATACAATCTGTGAGCATTTCAAATATAGACAGCGTCTTGAAAAGACATTTAATCACCATGAAGCAGCTTTACAATGTACCCTTTGAAAGAAATGCTGACAGAGTGAAAGAGCTACGACTCCAGTTTGTACAGGTATGTTGTATGCCCACTATACTGTAAGAGTAACTTCTACACATTTGATATTGGTGGAACGTCATAGATCTTTACATTTGATGTAGCTGTAAACAATGAAGACAAATACTGTAATTTATGCACACTGTGTTTTTTCTGGTATATAGCGCATAATGGAAATGGAATCAAGAGAAAAACCTCAAAACTTCATATACTTCGATGAGGCTCGCTTCAACCTGGCCAAAGGCAGAAGGCGTGGTAGAAATCTAATCGGCCAGAGAGCTACTGTTGATGTCCCAGGCCAACGTGGAGGAAACATCACTATGTGTGCTGCTATTTCAGACCAAGGTGTGCTAGCTCATATTCATATTATGGGACCGTACAACACACAGCACCTCCTTACATTCTTAGACAATCTCTATAGAAATGTCATTCCTGAAGATGAGAGGGACCTCAATCAAGATGATCTACCAAAGTATGTAGTAATTTGTGACTGTCAGTTTCCATCACTCTGACAACATCAGGCAGTGGTTTGTCCACCACCACAGGATGCTAATTGAATTCCTTCCACCCTACTCCCCGTTGAAGAGTTTTTCTCGGCTTGGAGGTGGAAGGTTTATGATCATCTCAGCAGATGCATGCAGAGGCTGGATTAGGCACTCAAGAAGATTCTTTCCACCGTGCATAGCAAGGGAAAATATATGTTGTGATGTGGATGAGAATCTGTGGCCCAACACACAGGACCGACATGACGCATTGGAAAACTGCTACGGAATTTCACCTTTACCTTCTGTTGTACATGTATAGTTTTTCCCACTTTGTCTTTTTCAGGTTTCCATTTGTCGGTAAATAACCTATTTGTAGTTTCCTTTGTTTTCTGTATGTAAGTACCACTATGTAAGTGAATACAGTCTGATCTTTTGTTTTGATTCTTCCATATACTGTTACGTGGGTCAATGTTGATTGGTTAGATGAGGTTAGATGGAATCAATCAGAAAAATTATCTATTCATACCATGTAAATTACTGTAACACCTGGTTGATGCACAATGGTTTGCAAGAGTAACTTCTTTTTTTACCGGAGGGACACTGTAAATTATGAGATACACCAGTACGGTTATTTAGTGGTTTCTAGTCATCAAATCCTGACTTGAGTATAATTTAAATAACTAAAACTGAGTATGATGTTCTACTGACAACATGACTAATAATTTTGCCTGTCACGTTCACATTGTTGAAAAAATAACATGGGATTCTGCTGCCTCTGACACAATGATTGATGAAAAAACGCACTTTTGCACGATAGACAAAGCATTTTGAGCAGGTGACGCGTATTTTCCGGTTATCCACTATGTTGTGCAGTTTGTATGTGTTTTGAGAAATGCACTTGGAGATCTGCAAACTTCAATTCTGATCTGAGAAATGACTGAAAGCAGTTGAGAAAAACTAATATAATTATTGGGGTAGCACCTTCTGCACTCATCCGTATACAGAGTCAACAACAACCCTGAGGGGCTCCAGTACTCAGAGTTCTAATTTCAGATAGTGTTCCATTAACACTAACCTGCTGCCTACGGTTGGTTTAAAAAGAGTGATACCATTTAATAATAAGAGGGTGAACTTTAAGATCCATTAACCTCTTAGTTTGTGCAGCTACAGCATGTTGAAAGCTGAACTGAAATCTAAAAACACAAGATGTGCATATGAGCTAGTATCCTCTAGATGTCTATTTATTTATATAGCAGCATCATCAGTACTTCTATTACATATATATGCAAATTGAAATGGATCCAAAACACAACTAACCTCAATTTTTAAATGATTAATCATAATTTTCTCCAAACAGTTCACCACATTACTATCGAGGTCAATGCCACTGGACGATAATCATTATTCTCCTTACAACTAGCCTTTTTAGGGACAGGGATAATAACAGAACTCTTCCAGATAGAGGGGACTGTGTGTGTGTCTACAGATTTCTGGTAGATGGGACACCAAGTTTCTGCTAGTTCTTTACTACACGATTGCAGAAGCCGCCCAGAAATACCATCAGGCCCAGAAGCTTTGCTGGAACAAACATGTGAAAATAGTCTCTCCACCGTATGCTGATCAATAATTATTTTAGAAGAGTCCAGTCCAGATAAAACTACCTGTGCATTTTCCTGTTCCCGTGTAAAATCTTTTTTTTTTTCAAATCTACAATAAAAAGTGTTCAACTCATTAGCCTTTACACTCATCTATGACATCGATCGACCTTTTTGCTGGATCCATATTTGTCATAATTTTCATAGAGTCCCATATTTTCCTAATGTTCATATTTGAACAGTTCCCTTCAAATTTCTCTCTCTCCTTCCTCCTAGCTGCACTTAGTTTATGGTTAAGTTCCTTCTGTACATCTTTCATAGCTACCAAGTCCCCTCTCCTGAATGCCCTTTTCTTTCGTACTATACAATTCAATTCAATTCAAGTTTATTTGTATAGCGCTTTTTACAATAGACATAGTCTCAAAGCAGATTTACAGAACATAAACATAGAACAAAAGGTTAATATAAAGAATAATAAAGATTAATAGAGTAAACTATACACTCTTTAATTTCCTTAGAAATATAAGATTTATTGTTTGGGTATATAGTTATTGTTTTTTGTTCTATCACATTGTCTTTACAGAAATGTATATAGTCTGTGATAGTCTCTGCAGCCTCCTCCAAATCCAAACTTTGAAAGATGTCCCAACTGGTACAGGAGAAGCATCACTTTAAAGTTTTAATTCCATCATTATTCCACACATACACAGTTTTAGTTTGTGGTTTGCTGCTTTTAAGCAGAGACTTACTGTATATGTAGGGATTAAATGGACAGCATGATGATCAGAGGAGCCTAACGGCGGTTTAACTCTAGCTGTTTAAGCATTCTTAACATTTCCATAACATTTGTCCAAGATGTTTTTGCCTTTAGTGTTACAGTCCACATAATGATAAAATCCAGGCAGGAATATACATAATAATATATTCCAAAACTCACGTGGAAGATAAAAAGGCCTCAGACTTAGGCATAATAGTTGAGTTACATCTGAGTTACAAACCCGCTCTCTCACAGAGAATTGCGAGCACCACTTGGTTAATATAGACACAAATACCCCCACCCTTGGTCTTGCCTGAGTTGCCTTCCTATCTTACACTTACATTTACTGCTTTTATCTAGTGCAACTTACAGATGTGTTTTGTAGTGTTTTTTAAAAAACATCTCATGCTAGTTCAATTCAGTCAAGGTTTATGAAAATTATCTGAAGCCCATCTCAGACCATTATTTTGTCTTATTTAAAAATGTGTTGTAGACTTGACATATCCATTTGCCACGTTACCATGTTAAACCCAGGGATTCACCACTAGTCTCCCAGAATTCTAATTTTTTTTTCAGAATTAAAATTCTATTTTTTTCTGCTCTAGACCCACCAGTCATAACAGTTCTCGGGTCATTTAATGTCACTGAAAAAAATAAAGCAACACTTTAAATGTCTAAACATTTAAACGTTCTCTCACACCATGTCAAACCTTTAATGAATGTCATCCTGCAGGAAGCATATGTCATTAAAAAATGCATTTTCCTTTTTAACAATGAAGTATCTGTTTTAAAATTCCTATCAACCTATCTGGGGTGCATCTGTAAATCGCAGTCCTCTTTTAAACTCAGACTCATTTGTCACGCTACCATCTTAAACACAGAGATTCACCACTAGCCCCCCAGAATGATCATCTATAACTGGATCATAGAACTTGATCAGTCATCTGACTACTCATAGTCAAAATCCCTGTTATAGAGAAGTTACAGCAACAAATTGTCAGTGGCCTGGGTCACTTCACTTTAGTGGAGAAGAACTTGACGTGACAAGGACGTGACGTGAAGTGACGTGACATACAGCTAAGTATGGTGACCCATACTCAGAATTTGTTCTCTGCATTTAACCCATCCAAAGTGCACACACACAGCAGTGAACACACACACCGTGAACACACACCCGGAGCAGTGGGCAGCCATTTATGCTGCGGCGCCCAGGGAGCAGTTGGGTTCGGTGCCTTGCTCAAGGGCACCTCAGTCGTGGTATTGCCGGCCTGAGGCTTGAACCCACAACCTTAGGGTTAGGAGTCAACCTCTCTAACCATTAGGCCACGACTTCCCCGGAGAACAAGTGTCCTGGTGCAAGTGTACTCTGGTTAAATGTTTTTTGCCACTCCCAAAGTGTAGAATGACATTCATTTAGGGTTTGTCATGATGTGTGACCATCTTTTATTTTCCTTTTTAACAATAAAGTTTCTGTTTTAACATTCCTATAAAACTCTCTGGGGGGGGGATCAGTGAATCGCAGTCCTCATTTATCCTCAAACTCACAAAAGAAAATCTTCCTGTTTGTTGAGCCAAACTGGAACAACAAAGTACTTTCATTAAGTAAGAATCCTTTTGAGTTGGACATAGTTGAGGTGTGTGCTGTTTTTATACTTTCAGTGACAATATATTTTCAGAGAATTTTATTGATATGGGACAGTAGAGAAAAAAAAAGAGCCTTTAATCATACAGTTTTGGTCAGGTCAGAGATAAACTTCAGTAATTTACACAGCCCATTTACATACACTTACATTTACTGCTTTTATCTAGTGCAACTTACAGATGTGCTTTGTAGTGTTTTTTAAAAAACATCTCATGCTAGTTCAATTCAGACAAGGTTTATGAAAATGATCTGAAGCCCATCTCAGACCATTATTTTGTCTTATTTAAAAATGTGTTGGGGGGCACGGTGGCTTAGTGGTTAGCACGTTCGCCTCACACCTCCAGGGTCGGGGTTCGATTCCCGCCTCCACCTTGTGTGTGTGGAGTTTGCATGTTCTCCCCGTGCCTTGGGGGTTTCCTCCGGGTACTCCGGTTTCCTCCCCCGGTCCAAAGACATGCATGGTAGGTTGATTGGCATCTCTGGAAAAATTGTCCCTAGTGTGTGATTGCGTGAGTGAATGAGTGTGTGTGTGCGCCCTGCGATGGGTTGGCACTCCGTCCAGGGTGTATCCTGCCTTGATGCCCGATGACGCCTGAGATAGGCACAGGCTCCCCGTGACCCGAGGTAGTTCGGATAAGCGGTAGAAGATGAATGAATGAATGAATGAATAAAAATGTGTTGTAGACTTGACATATCCATTTGCCACGTTACCATGTTAAACCCAGGGATTCACCACTAGTCTCCCAGAATTCTAATTTTTTTTTCAGAATTAAAATTCTATTTTTTTCTGCTCTAGACCCACCAGTCATAACAGTTCTCGGGTCATTTAATGTCACTGAAAAAAATAAAGCAACACTTTAAATGTCTAAACATTTAAACGTTCTCTCACACCATGTCAAACCTTTAATGAATGTCATCCTGCAGGAAGCATATGTCATTAAAAAATGCATTTTCCTTTTTAACAATGAAGTATCTGTTTTAAAATTCCTATCAACCTATCTGGGGTGCATCTGTAAATCGCAGTCCTCTTTTAAACTCAGACTCATTTGTCACGCTGCCATCTTAAACACAGAGATTCACCACTATCCCCCCAGAATGATCATCTATAACTGGATCATAGAACTTGATCAGTCATCTGACTACTCATAGTCAAAATCCCTGTTATAGAGAAGTTACAGCAACAAATTGTCAGTGGCCTGGGTCACTTCACTTTAGTGGAGAAGAACTTGACGTGACAAGGACGTGACGTGAAGTGACGTGACATACAGCTAAGTATGGTGACCCATACTCAGAATTTGTTCTCTGCATTTAACCCATCCAAAGTGCACACACACAGCAGTGAACACACACACCGTGAACACACACCCGGAGCAGTGGGCAGCCATTTATGCTGCGGCGCCCAGGGAGCAGTTGGGTTCGGTGCCTTGCTCAAGGGCACCTCAGTCGTGGTATTGCCGGCCTGAGGCTTGAACCCACAACCTTAGGGTTAGGAGTCAACCTCTCTAACCATTAGGCCACGACTTCCCCGGAGAACAAGTGTCCTGGTGCAAGTGTACTCTGGTTAAATGTTTTTTGCCACTCCCAAAGTGTAGAATGACATTCATTTAGGGTTTGTCATGATGTGTGACCATCTTTTATTTTCCTTTTTAACAATAAAGTTTCTGTTTTAACATTCCTATAAAACTCTCTGGGGGGGGATCAGTGAATCGCAGTCCTCATTTATCCTCAAACTCACAAAAGAAAATCTTCCTGTTTGTTGAGCCAAACTGGAACAACAAAGTACTTTCATTAAGTAAGAATCCTTTTGAGTTGGACATAGTTGAGGTGTGTGCTGTTTTTATACTTTCAGTGACAATAAATTTTCAGAGAATTTTATTGATATGGGACAGTAGAGAAAAAAAAATAGCCTTTAATCATACAGTTTTGGTCAGGTCAGAGATAAACTTCAGTAATTTACACAGCCCATTTACATACACTTACATTTACTGCTTTTATCTAGTGCAACTTACAGATGTGCTTTGTAGTGTTTTTTAAAAAACATCTCATGCTAGTTCAATTCAGACAAGGTTTATGAAAATTATTTGAAGCCCATCTCAGACCATTATTTTGTCTTATTTAAAAATGTGTTGTAGACTTGACATATCCATTTGCCACGTTACCATGTTAAACCCAGGGATTCACCACTAGTCTCCCAGAATTCTAATTTTTTTTTCAGAATTAAAATTCTATTTTTTTCTGCTCTAGACCCACCAGTCATAACAGTTCTCGGGTCATTTAATGTCACTGAAAAAAATAAAGCAACACTTTAAATGTCTAAACATTTAAACGTTCTCTCACACCATGTCAAACCTTTAATGAATGTCATCCTGCAGGAAGCATATGTCATTAAAAAATGCATTTTCCTTTTTAACAATGAAGTATCTGTTTTAAAATTCCTATCAACCTATCTGGGGTGCATCTGTAAATCGCAGTCCTCGTTTAAACTCAGACTCATTTGTCACGCTACCATCTTAAACACAGAGATTCTCCACTAGCCCCCCAGAATGATCATCTATAACTGGATCATAGAACTTGATCAGTCATCTGACTACTCATAGTCAAAATCCCTGTTATAGAGAAGTTACAGCAACAAATTGTCAGTGGCCTGGGTCACTTCACTTTAGTGGAGAAGAACTTGACGTGACAAGGACGTGACGTGAAGTGACGTGACATACAGCTAAGTATGGTGACCCATACTCAGAATTTGTTCTCTGCATTTAACCCATCCAAAGTGCACACACACAGCAGTGAACACACACACCGTGAACACACACCCGGAGCAGTGGGCAGCCATTTATGCTGCGGCGCCCAGGGAGCAGTTGGGTTCGGTGCCTTGCTCAAGGGCACCTCAGTCGTGGTATTGCCGGCCTGAGGCTTGAACCCACAACCTTAGGGTTAGGAGTCAACCTCTCTAACCATTAGGCCACGACTTCCCCGGAGAACAAGTGTCCTGGTGCAAGTGTACTCTGGTTAAATGTTTTTTGCCACTCCCAAAGTGTAGAATGACATTCATTTAGGGTTTGTCATGATGTGTGACCATCTTTTATTTTCCTTTTTAACAATAAAGTTTCTGTTTTAACATTCCTATAAAACTCTCTGGGGGGGGGATCAGTGAATCGCAGTCCTCATTTATCCTCAAACTCACAAAAGAAAATCTTCCTGTTTGTTGAGCCAAACTGGAACAACAAAGTACTTTCATTAAGTAAGAATCCTTTTGAGTTGGACATAGTTGAGGTGTGTGCTGTTTTTATACTTTCAGTGACAATAAATTTTCAGAGAATTTTATTGATATGGGACAGTAGAGAAAAAAAAATAGCCTTTAATCATACAGTTTTGGTCAGGTCAGAGATAAACTTCAGTAATTTACATAGCCCATTTACATACACTTACATTTACTGCTTTTATCTAGTGCAACTTACAGATGTGCTTTGTAGTGTTTTTTAAAAAACATCTCATGCTAGTTCAATTCAGACAAGGTTTATGAAAATTATCTGAAGCCCATCTCAGACCATTATTTTGTCTTATTTAAAAATGTGTTGTAGACTTGACATATCCATTTGCCACGTTACCATGTTAAACCCAGGGATTCACCACTAGTCTGCCAGAATTCTAATTTTTTTTTCAGAATTAAAATTCTATTTTTTTCTGCTCTAGACCCACCAGTCATAACAGTTCTCGGGTCATTTAATGTCACTGAAAAAAATAAAGCAACACTTTAAATGTCTAAACATTTAAACGTTCTCTCACACCATGTCAAACCTTTAATGAATGTCATCCTGCAGGAAGCATATGTCATTAAAAAATGCATTTTCCTTTTTAACAATGAAGTATCTGTTTTAAAATTCCTATCAACCTATCTGGGGTGCATCTGTAAATCGCAGTCCTCTTTTAAACTCAGACTCATTTGTCACGCTACCATCTTAAACACAGAGATTCTCCACTAGCCCCCCAGAATGATCATCTATAACTGGATCATAGAACTTGATCAGTCATCTGACTACTCATAGTCAAAATCCCTGTTATAGAGAAGTTACAGCAACAAATTGTCAGTGGCCTGGGTCACTTCACTTTAGTGGAGAAGAACTTGACGTGACAAGGACGTGACGTGAAGTGACGTGACATACAGCTAAGTATGGTGACCCATACTCAGAATTTGTTCTCTGCATTTAACCCATCCAAAGTGCACACACACAGCAGTGAACACACACACCGTGAACACACACCCGGAGCAGTGGGCAGCCATTTATGCTGCGGCGCCCAGGGAGCAGTTGGGTTCGGTGCCTTGCTCAAGGGCACCTCAGTTGTGGTATTGCCGGCCTGAGGCTTGAACCCACAACCTTAGGGTTAGGAGTCAACCTCTCTAACCATTAGGCCACGACTTCCCCGGAGAACAAGTGTCCTGGTGCAAGTGTACTCTGGTTAAATGTTTTTTGCCACTCCCAAAGTGTAGAATGACATTCATTTAGGGTTTGTCATGATGTGTGACCATCTTTTATTTTCCTTTTTAACAATAAAGTTTCTGTTTTAACATTCCTATAAAACTCTCTGGGGGGGGGATCAGTGAATCGCAGTCCTCATTTATCCTCAAACTCACAAAAGAAAATCTTCCTGTTTGTTGAGCCAAACTGGAACAACAAAGTACTTTCATTAAGTAAGAATCCTTTTGAGTTGGACATAGTTGAGGTGTGTGCTGTTTTTATACTTTCAGTGACAATAAATTTTCAGAGAATTTTATTGATATGGGACAGTAGAGAAAAAAAAATAGCCTTTAATCATACAGTTTTGGTCAGGTCAGAGATAAACTTCAGTAATTTACATAGCCCATTTACATACACTTACATTTACTGCTTTTATCTAGTGCAACTTACAGATGTGCTTTGTAGTGTTTTTTAAAAAACATCTCATGCTAGTTCAATTCAGACAAGGTTTATGAAAATTATCTGAAGCCCATCTCAGACCATTATTTTGTCTTATTTAAAAATGTGTTGTAGACTTGACATATCCATTTGCCACGTTACCATGTTAAACCCAGGGATTCACCACTAGTCTCCCAGAATTCTAATTTTTTTTTCAGAATTAAAATTCTATTTTTTTCTGCTCTAGACCCACCAGTCATAACAGTTCTCGGGTCATTTAATGTCACTGAAAAAAATAAAGCAACACTTTAAATGTCTAAACATTTAAACGTTCTCTCACACCATGTCAAACCTTTAATGAATGTCATCCTGCAGGAAGCATATGTCATTAAAAAATGCATTTTCCTTTTTAACAATGAAGTATCTGTTTTAAAATTCCTATCAACCTATCTGGGGTGCATCTGTAAATCGCAGTCCTCTTTTAAACTCAGACTCATTTGTCACGCTACCATCTTAAACACAGAGATTCACCACTAGCCCCCCAGAATGATCATCTATAACTGGATCATAGAACTTGATCAGTCATCTGACTACTCATAGTCAAAATCCCTGTTGGCCTGGGTCACTTCACTTTAGTGGAGGAGAAGCAATATGTGATACTGGCTCAGATTCTATTTGGAGAACAAGTGTCCTGTTTCTTTTCACACATGATGACAAATTCAAGTATGTTTATATTGATGAATTCATTATAAAGACTGGTGGGGGTTTACAGGACTTCAGGAGCTCCTCAAGGCATTTCAGCATAATAATAATAACAACAACAACAACAATAATTATCATTATTGTTGTTGTTGTTATTATTATTATTATTATTGTTATTGATTTTGTTGTTGTGGTCTCAACTATGGCCAAACTCAAAGGTATTCTTACAGGGTTAGGTTGACTAGGGTTAGGAGTCAAACTCTCTAACCATTAGGCCACGACTTCCCCCATATTGCACCTTCTTGTATTGCTCTATTATTAGAATGTGTTTAGATATCATGACTGTATTGGTTGTAGTCTTTAAGCTTGTTTTGTGATTAGTGTTTGTAGATTCTTAAAGATAAATAAGACATGATTCAGTGATTCTTTCTGGATTGTGAGGCATCTCAGTAATCAGCTATAATAAAAATTATTTGAAATAAACTGTTGATTTTGGTGGTGTTATTATATACACAAACGTACACACAAAGCAGAAATAAAATTATTTTCAATATTTTTCTTTATATTGTATGAGCTCCATAATGGGGATATATTAGAATCTTTGCTTCTGGAGTTCTTCACTAGATGGAGTCCTTGAATTAGAGAAGTTGTATTCTTTGTTTTATCAGGCATCACTATGTTCGCTTTAAAGTGTCTGAGACTTTTTCCTTAAATTTCTGACATTTGAAGACACACTACAGTGAGAACAGATCAGTAAGTATACATTGTGTAGAATAATAAAAAAAACATAAAAAATAAAAGGTAAATGAAATATGTCTGTCTAAAAATATCAATAGCAACATTTTTGAGTGGCTTTAGGATCTCTATTTATAAATATTGCTTCATGATACATTACTGTTGGAGGTTAATGGTCCATACTATTAAATGACTTGACACACTGGAGTTGAATGTATTTTGTTGTTCTTCCAAATACATGACTCACTGCTATGTGGGGAGCCTGTATTCAACCTGTGACTTAGTGAATAGCAAGTTTTCTTGATCATTTATTTAATTGCTAAAGATCTGTCATATATGTACTGTATGTTTACCTAAAATGTCTCTCTCTGCGAAGAACTGCAAAAATTCTGTTTAAATGTTTTTATTTCATTATAAGACTATTGGTCTCAATAAATTCTGTTATTGGACTTCTGTGCTAGTCACAGTTTGTCCATAATGAACACCATGTTCAAGCATAAGGGTGTCCATCAGTACACATGGCATCAGGACACCCTAGGTCGGAGGTCGATGATCGACTTTGTGGTTGTTTCATCTGACCTCCGGCCGTATGTCTTGGACACTCGGGTAAAGAGAGGGGCGGAGCTGTCAACTGATCACCACCTGGTGGTGAGTTGGATCCGATGGCCGGGGAGGAAGTTGGACAGACTTGGCAGACCCAAACGTACTGTGAGGGTCCGCTGGGAACGTTTGGCAGAGTCTCCGGTCAGAGAGATCTTCAACTCCCACCTCCGGCAGAGCTTCAACCAGATCCCGAGGGAGGTTGGAGACGTTGAGTCTGAGTGGACCATGTTCTCCACCTCCATTGTCGACGCGGCCACGCGGAGCTGTGGCCGTAAGGTCTCTGGTGCCTGTCGTGGCGGCAATCCCCGAACCCGGTGGTGGACACCGGAAGTAAGGGATGCCGTCAAGCTGAAGAAGGAGTCCTATCGAGCCTGGTTGGCTCGGGGGACTCCGGAGGCAGCTGATAGGTACCGGAGGGCCAAGCGAGCTTCAGCCCAGGTGGTTGCAGAGGCAAAAACTCGGGTCTGGGAAGAGTTCGGTGAGGCCATGGAGAAGGACTATAGGTTGGCCTCGAAGAAATTCTGGCAAACCGTCCGGCGCCTCAGGAAGGGGAAGCAGTGCCCTGCTCACACTGTTTACAGTGAGAGTGGGAATCTGCTGACTTCGACTGGGGACATTCTCGGACGGTGGAAGGAGTACTTCGAGGATCTCCTCAACCCCACCGACATGTCTTCCACTGAGGAAGCAGAGGCAGAGGGCTCAGTTGAGGACTCATCGATCCCCCAAGCTGAGGTCACTGAGGTGGTTGAGAAGCTCCTCAGTGGCAAGGCACCGGGGGTGGATGAGATCCGCCCTGAGTACCTCAAGTCTCTGGATGTTGTGGGGCTGTCTTGGTTGACACGCCTCTGCAACATCGCGTGGCGGCTGGGGACAGTGCCTCTGGACTGGCAGACTGGGGTGGTGGTCCCTCTGTTTAAGAAGGGGGACCGGAGGGTGTGTTCCAACTACAGGGGGATCACACTCCTCAGCCTCCCCGGAAAAGTCTATGCCAGGGTACTGGAGAGGAGAATTCGGCCGATAGTCGAACCTCGGATTCAGGAGGAACAATGTGGGTTTCGTCCCGGTCGTGGAACACTGGACCATCTCTATACCCTCACCAGGTTGCTGGAGGGTTCATGGGAGTTTGCCCAACCAGTCCACATGTGCTTTGTGGATCTGGAGAAGGCATTCGACTGTGTCCCTCGTGGTGATCTGTGGGGGGTGCTCTGGGAGTATGGGGTCCGGGGCCCTTTGCTAAGGGCTGTTCGGTCCCTATATGACCGGAGCAGGAGTTTGGTTCGCATTGCCGGCAGTAAGTCAGACTTGTTCCCGGTGCATGTTGGACTCCGGCAGGGCTGCCCTTTGTCACCGGTCCTGTTCATTATTTATATGGACAGGATTTCTAGGCGCAGTCAGGGGCCGGAGGGAGTCCGGTTTGGGGACCACGGGATTTCGTCTCTGCTTTTTGCAGATGATGTTGTCCTGTTGGCTTCTTCAAATCAGGACCTTCAGCGTGCACTGGGACGGTTTGCAGCCGAGTGTGAAGCGGCAGGGATGAGAATCAGCACCTCCAAGTCCGAGGCCATGGTTCTCAGCCGGAAAAGGGTGGCTTGTCCCCTTCGGGTTGGTGGAAAGCTCCTGCCTCAAGTGGAGGAGTTTAAGTATCTTGGGGTCTTGTTCACGAGTGAGGGAAGGATGGAGCGGGAGATCGACAGGCGGATCGGTGTATCTTCTGCAGTGATGCGGTCGATATACCGGTCTGTTGTGGTGAAGAAAGAGCTGAGCCGCAAGGCGAAGCTCTCTATTTACCAGTCGATCTACGTTCCTACCCTTACCTATGGTCATGAGCTTTGGGTCATGACCGAAAGGACAAGATCCCGGATACAGGCGGCCGAAATGAGTTTCCTCCGCAGGGTGGCTGGGCGCTCCCTTAGAGATAGGGTGAGGAGCTCGGTCACTCGGGAGGAGCTCAGAGTAGAGCCGCTGCTCCTCCACATCGAGAGGAGTCAGCTGAGGTGGCTCGGGCATCTGTTCCGGATGCCTCCTGGACGCCTCCCTGGGGAGGTGTTCCGGGCATGTCCAACCGGAAGGAGGCCCCGGGGAAGACCTAGGACACGCTGGAGGGACTATGTCTCTCGGCTGGCCTGGGAACGCCTCGGTATTCCCCCGGAGGAGCTGGAGGAAGTGTCTGGGGAGAGGGAAGTCTGGGTGTCCCTGCTCAGACTGCTGCCCCCGCGACCCGGCCCCGGATAAGCGGTAGAAGATGGATGGATGGATGGATGGATATAAGACTGCATGTTTTCATGGTCGTGAATTCTACTATATTACATAATGATGAAAAAACTAAATGTGTGTCTCCAGTACAGGAATGTTTCACAACTTTAAATTCATTCTACAAACTAACTCCCTGATCACACTGAAAAAAATGTAATGTTTTCATTTTAAACTCTATTTTCTTTCTAACTATTGTGCAATCCTCCAAAAGCAAATAAAGAGCATAAAAATTCTCTGCTCTTCTGTCTCTCTCTCCTTTCTCCTACTCTGATATTTATTAAACATCTAGGGATATTAATCAGTGTCTGTTCTGAGAGCATATAGAGCAGTAAAATCATTAGCTGGCTGTTATATCAGTTCCAAACCTCAAAAGTTTCCCTTGGAAGAGATACAGTTGAATCCATTTGTTTGTGTGGTACTGGTTTCAATGTCAAAGACTAAGATTAATCTCTAGTTTTTCTATGATACAAGCTCATAATAGTTCAATCTTTCTGTTGCTTTGTAGAGAATTAAAAAAAAATAATATTCATAAATTACTAACTTATAATATGAAGTACCGACAATGGCCCAGTCAAAGATGAGATAATAAGAATAAGAAATTATGGCAAGACATGACAATTTCTCTTTACCAACAGTCTCTATCCAGTCAAGCCACAGCAGAGGAATGGGCAAACACATCAGAAACCACATGAGCAAAGCTGAACTAGAGAGGTACTGTGAATAGGTGCCGCAACACAAGTAGCCTATGTTCAAAAATATGCTGTGGGTGCTGAGTTAGGCCTTCGGTAAAACAATCCAGCAATAATATATTATGCATATTAAAGAAAGGATATTCACCATTTATACAATTTAAACATGGGTGAGGCCTCTCTGATGCCCCCTGGTGACTGAGTGCAGCTTTCATAGTCAACCCAGTAAGTAAACCCAGCACATGTGATTGAAACATATACTGTACTATAACAGGGGTTCCCAAACTTTTCAGACCGCGACCCCCAATGTTAGACTGCTGACGACCCGGGACCCCCCCCCCCCCCCCCCAAAAAAAAAAAAAAAAAACACAAAAAAAAACACAAATACATCCCATAACTGTGAAATGCTTACAGACAGAATACGAACAAGCTGCCTCTAACATGCGTACAGTGTTGGCTGGCACCTTGGAACAATTATAACTTCATGTATAATTCTACTCTAATTGTACACACGTAGACAAAATTGTTGGTACCCTTCGGTCAATCAAAGAAAAACTCACAATGGTCACAGAAAAAACTTTAATCTGACAAATAATAAATAAAAATTCTATGAATGTTAACCAATGAAAATCAGACATTGCTTTTCAACCATGCTTCAACAGAATTATTTAAAAAAATAAACTCATGGAACAGGCCTGGACAAAAATGATGGTACCCCTAACTTAATATTTTGTTGCACAACCTTTTGAGGCAATCACTGTAATCAGACGATTCCTGTAACTGTCAGTGAGACTTCTGCACCTCTCAGCAGGTATTTTGGCCTACTCCTCATGAGCAAACTGCTCCAGTTGTTTCCGGTTTGAAGGGTGTCTTTTCGAGACGGCATGTTTCAGCTCCTTCACAAAGATGCTCAATAGGATTGAGGTCAGGGCTCATAGAAGGCCACTTTAGAATAGTCCAATGTTTTCCTCTTAGCCATTCTTGGGTGTTTTTAGCTGTGTGTTTTGGGTCATTGTCCTGTTTCAAGACCCATGACCTGCGACTGAGACCAAGCTTTCTGACACATTTCTCTCTAGAATTCTTTGATAGTCTTCAGATTTCATACCCTGCACAGAGTTTATTTTTTTAAATAATTCTGTTGAAGCATGGTTGAAAAGCAACGTCTGACTTTCATTGGTTAACATTCATAGAATTTTTATTTATTATTACTTTTGTCAGATTAAAGTTTTTTCTGTGACCATTGTGAGTTTTTCTTTCATTGACCGAAGGGTCCCAACAATTTTGTCCACGTGTGTAAATGTATTCAGAAAAAACGCCTAATGTGATGGATGGGCGCTGTGCGCGGAGCAAAGCAGGTCCACTCTAGGTTCAATTTTTCAAAATCTTCCACGTTGACCTGTGTTTATTCTTAATGTAAGTGAGCGCGGAGAATGTCTTTTCGCATAAATACGTTAATAACATTTAATTTTAAACTCAATTCAAACTCATTTCACTGTTTCCATAGAAATTACACACATTAAAGGGATAGTTCACCCAAAAATGAAAATTCTGTCATCATTTTCTCATCTTCATGTAGTTCTAAACCTGTATAGTTTTTTTTCTAATGAACAGAAGATATTTTAATAAATGATGATAAGCACACAGCTGATTGTAACCGTTGACTTTCATAGTAGAAAAAACAAATACGTTGGAATTCAATTTTACTGTCAACTTCGTGCTTACCATCATTTATCAAAATATCTTCTTTTGTGTTCATCAGAATAAAGAAATTCATACAGATTTAAAACAACATGAGGATGAGATTTCTTTTTGGGTGAACTATCCCTTTAAAGCTGTTTTAGGATCACAACAGCTTCTGACATGACTGAAAATTAGAAGTAAAATCATTTTTAACAGCATTTGGCTAATAGTTGGGCCTATTACCTCTTTACAAGGACCCATAGGGCCTGCCCCATACAGGCGCGTGCACTCCCATACACAGACAGGATCATGACTATCCTTAGTACATAACTTATCAACCAGCTGTAGATTATAGCTTTGCACAATTAACTTACAAATATTGCATATAGTAACAATATAAGCTCAGGTAACATTTGGTTAAAGTTGAATTTCAAATCTCAAACCGAGCCACCAAACTAGTTTGCAACGTTGAATCATAGCCTATTGGTAGCAAGCAAACCATTGGCATGTACCCAAATTTGCCATAGAAAACATTGCAAATTTATCATTATTAGTACGTTACTAGGTCACTACAATATTGTCAATAAACGACTGATAATAACAAAAACTATAGCTTTGCACAATTATCTTACAAATATAGCAATAATTTAAGCTCAGCTCGTGGTATTTGGGTGCACATGGCTTACAGCGCATGCGCAATGACTTATTTTTCCATCCAACCATTTAAAAAAATATTTCCAGGTACGGCCAGGGATGCATAAGGGTTGGGGTTGGTTGGTCTTCTTGGCTACCAACTTCCTCGCTGGTGCTTGGTTGTTGAGACATTTGGTTTGATTTTTGAGCCTCTGCCACAGACATCTTCATACTTGTCCAGCGTTGGGGTAACTGAAGTGTGACGTGATTTATGCCATGTGCAGGTGCGATGGATCGCATACAAACCAATAGGGTGTTGGAATGGTATATGTTTATACTTCTCATCCAACCACAATCAAATTCACTCTATTCGGATGGCGCGATTTATCTTGATAGGTTTTTGTGAATGATAACAAGCCAGAATGAAAACAAGCCGAAATGAATTAGGAGTAACGAGGCTATTTTTAACATGTAAGGAGTAGAAAGTACAGATAATTGCATGAAAATGTAAGGAGTAGAAGTAAAAAGTCTGCTAAAAAATAATTACTCGATTAAAGTATAGATACTCAAAATTTCTACTTATGTAACGAAGAATTTGTACTTCGTTACTTGACACCTCTGCAGTAGATACACATTATTATCTAATTCTGGTTAATATTATGAACTGCAGCTACTACTCATCCAGAGGCATCCAGAGATTTTTACTCATCCAGAGGCATCCAGAGATTGTGCCAGCTCAAGTTGTGTTCCACTTCTTGAAGATTCCAAACATTCAATGAGAAGTTATAAACTCCATGTGGTCTCTGAGGACAACAACCTCATAGTCAATACACAATTGTCAGAGTGTATATGACTATAGAAAGGACATTATTCATAATAACACTGTCCGGTGTTTATAACAATTTATAATTACACCACTCAGTGTCACTTAAATGAGTAGAGTTCTTCTTTGAGTCTGGTTCCTCTTAAGGTTTCTTTCTTTTTCATCTAAGGGAGTTTTTTCTTGCCACAGTCACCCATCTCAGGCTTGCTCATTGAGGATAAATACGAACACTTTTAAATAAAATCTGAAGTTTAATCTTGAACCTCTGTATAAAACTTTGTATAATGTTAACCTTTTTATACTATTTGCAATATTTCTTATGTTCTGTAAAGCTGATTTGAAACAATGTGCATAGAGACCTGATCAACCAGGGTGTGATAGATTTTTGATTGTCGCACTCATACACTGGGAACTAATGGAGGAAATCTCCAATGCCAAAGAATCAGAAGCACCATCCCCTGAATGCCCACCCACTAAACACTTCATTCCCACAGCCCTTCAGCAGAAGACTCTCCAGGAATACACTATACCACCACACTAGTTAAAAATGCCTTCTAACAGCCCACCCTTGATCGCGACATCTTGGACTGTGTCAATGTCTGTTCTGTGTGTGCCCAGACAAGAACACCCTGCCAGTTGCCAGTGGGACTCCTGGAACCTCTACATCAGGGGTGGCCAACCTGCGGCTTCCGAGCCGCATGAGGCTCTTTGCCCAGTTTCATGCGGCTCTTACGTTCATATCGAAGTTTGTAATTGTGTCTTTTTAATGTGCATTGAGTGTACCACACTCAACATGGACCAGAGGAAGCGAAGGAAAGAATTGTCTCAGGAGATTAGAAATTATATTTATAGATAATAATTCTTAATTATTATCTTCTATAATAATTTTATAATATAATAATATAATAATTATAAAATTATAGACAAGCATGATAAAGGTAAACGCTATAAGACCATCTCCAAGCAGCTAGATGTTCCTGTGACTACAGTTGCACATATTATTCAAAAATTTAAGATCCATGGGACTGTAGCCAACCTCCCTGGACGTGGCCGCAGGAGGAAAATTGATAACAAAACAAAGAGACGGATAATCCGAATGGTAACAAAAGAGCCCAGAAAGACTTCTAAAGAGATCCAAGGTGAACTTCATGCTCAAGGAACATCAGTGTCAGATCGCACCATCCGTCGTTGTTTGAGCCAAAGTAGTCCCACTACATGGGAGACGACCAAGGAGGACACCAAATCATAAAAAAGCTAGACTGGAATATGCCAAACTACATGTTGACAAGCCACAAAGCTTTTGGGAGAATGTCCTATGGACAGATGAGACAAAAATGGAACTTTTTGCCAAGGCACATCAGCTCTATGTTCACAGACAGAAAAATGAAGCATATCAAGAAAAGAACACTGTCCCTACTGTGAAACATGGAGGAGGCTCTGTTATGTTCTGGGGCTGCTTTGCTGCATCTGGCACAGGGTGTCTTGAATCTGTGCAGGGTACAATGAAATCTGAAGACTATCAAGGGATTCTAGAAGGAAATGTGCTGGCCAGTGTCAGAAAGCTTGGTCTCAGTCGCAGGTCATGGGTCTTGCAACAGGACAATGACCCAAAACACACAGCTAAAAACACCCAAGAATGGCTAAGAGGAAAACATTGGACTATTCTAAAGTGGCTTTCTATGAGCCCTGACCTCAATCATATTGAGCATCTTTGGAAGGAGCTGAAACATGCCGTCTGGAAAAGACACCCTTCAAACCGGAAACAACAGGAGCAGTTTGCTCATGAGGAGTGGGCCAAAATACCTGCTGAGAGGTGCAGAAATCTCATTGACAGTTACAGGAATCGTCTGATTGCAGTGATTGCCTCAAAAGGTTGTGCAACAAAATATTAAGTAAGGGGTACCATCATTTTTGTCTAGGCCTGTTCCATGAGTTTATTTTTTTAAATAATTCTGTTGAAGCATGGTTGAAAAGCAATGTCTGACTTTCATTGGTTAACATTCATAGAATTTTTATTTATTATTACTTTTGTCAGATTAAAGTTTTTTCTGTGACCATTGTGAGTTTTTCTTTCATTGACCAAAGGGTACCAACAATTTTGTCCACATGGCTCTTTGTGGTAACACAGTAAAAAATGTGGCTCTTGGTCTCTGACCGGTTGGCCACCCCTGCTCTACATGTATCCTACCATTTATAAACCCACCTGGCAGTAGATTTCATCACACACCTCCCCAGTTCCCAGAGATACACCACCTCAAGGGAAATGGCTCTTTAACCACATTTTCAAAGTATACAGCCTCCCTCAAGACATTGCCTCTGATCATGGAATGCAATTCACCTCCTGGGTTGGCGAGCATTCTGCAATTACTTTTTGAATTAATGTCAGCCTGACATCGGGCTACCACACCCAATCCAATAGCCAAGCAGAACGTATGAACCAAGAACTTGGCCACTATCTGTGGGCATATTGCAGCCACAAGCAACATCGATTGAGTGAGTTCCTGCCATGGCCTTAATATGCCCAAAATTTCCTGATGCACTTTTCCATGGGTCTCACCCCATTTCAGTGTGTGTTGGGCTGTCAACCACCTCTATTCCCCTGTTCAGGGGAACCTTTGGACATACCTGTCATAAATGAACGGATCCGGCAGAGCCAGGAGGTTTGGGACAGTCGACCCCACGTCTGACCTCTGATATGCCAACCTATGATGGGGCTCATACCCTCAGTACCGAGCTGGTGTGGCTGTCCATGAGGAATATGAAACTCAAGCTACCATGCAAAAAACTAAGCCACCATTACATAGGACTGTTTAAAATCTTCAGCCAGATCAGCCCAGGTCAGCTGCAACCACCCCTTACATTAATGTATATCACCCATCTTCCATGCCTCACTGTAACCCACACACATTACAAACACCACCAAAGATACAAATATGGGCCCACTTCCATCCATTGAAGTTAAGTGTGCCCTTCATTAAAGGCAAGAGATCCTGGACTCTAAGAGTAGACATGCTCAGCTTCAGTACCATGTGGACTGGGACCATGTGGACTAGTGCAGAGAAGAGATCTTGGGTTAATGCACATAATATCCTGGACCTGTCTCTTACTGAGGAGTTTCACCATGTACAACCTAACTTAGGTTGGTGTGAGGACCCCCTGAGGTGTTTGTAGAAGGGGGCTTCTGTAAGGAATCCCCACCATGAACCCCCTTCCTGCAAACCAAACAGAACCATTGCCAGAATTCTAATAATTTCCAGGTCATGCTTGTACTTATGGTTTACAGAAATTTAAGACAACGTATTGTAAGCCTGTCTATAATACCAAGCCATTGACTATGCTATTGTTTGATTAGCCTGTGTATCAATGTGTTGGCACTTTTTCTTGTTTTTTTTTCTTTGTATTTTTCATTCAGATTTGTTTGCATTGTGGTCTGTGTTTACCTATTTTTGAGAGTGTTCAGTGCACATGTGTGACATTAGCAGAAAGTGGTTTTAACATTGACATGGAGGTTAAAAACAAAGAAGGAAAGCGAAAAAAGGCTTACGATAAGGTAAGAAGTAGGACCCATGGTAATATAGGATCAGCTTTCCAGGGCTGGAGAGAACTGAAGGAGCAGGAAGTTGGCCGCATATTCACAGATTCGAATTTCCCGAGTCAATAACTCCTGAGCTAAACGCTGTTACTACACAAATAACACCTCTTTTCTATCGTAGTAATGTAGCTACAAAAAAAAAGCTACAACCGCATTTTGCTAGTAACAGCGTTTAGCTCAGGTGATATTGACTCGGGAATCTCGAATCTGTGAACATGCAGCCGACTTTACGTAAGATGCCGAGGCGCTTTTTTCCTTCTCAATAGGTGGGTAATGTTGGTTTTGCTTTGTTTCACAGAACTAATATATGCCGTCCTTTGCATGATTATGCTTGTGTGTCATTTTTGCTTGTTTGTTTATCTGCAATCGTATTGTCCTTACCTTCAGCTATGATAAAGACACATTTCTTCCCATTAGTTGCCTGGGTTACGTATGTATGTGTGGGCGGAGCTATCAATACAGGGGTGGGACCCATTTGGGTTAGTGGCGTGTTTGTTTTGGTGATTTCAAATGTCAACATTGGCTTTAAAACAACGGAGACCCTACATTTAACTTGAATTTGTGTCTGCATTTTGCATTTAGATCCTCGCCTGTCTTCTCTGACAGTACCATCTGACCAGAAATGGACCCAGCAGACACTTGGAGCATACAGGCTATGATTTGGAGCATACAACTTGACTGCCGCCTAGAAGGAGAGGAGCCATGCTTACAATCTTCAATCTCACCTGCCCAGCTTAAGGGCAGGGCTTGTTGCTGAGCGGAAGCCTTGCAGTAAGCCATTCTCATATGGCCACTTCCAAGCCACTGTTAAAAGACCATCTCAGAATTAAATGAATGAGTTATGAGCTGGCGGTTTTTGTCAACTCCGGAGCAGACAGCAAATTCCTGGATGAAGAATTGGCCCATTATTATGGAGTTGAGGCCGAGCCCCTGTTGACCACCCTTCAGGTCTGGACCCTGTATGGCCATGTACTCCACTGGGCATTGCAACGCACCAAGCCCCTGCTAGTTTCAGTTGCAGAGTGGTTGTTGTTCCTGCTAATCCTGCTCAGAACATATTTCTACAATCACTGCCTCAGCTCAACCTCTCCAGACCCGGTACCAGTTTCTGACAAGTGCCCTACCAACCTCTCTTCTGTCCCTGTCTTAAATGATCTCGGACAAGTCCTCAGCAAAGGCCAGGTCTGCATCCATACCACCATATCATACACACAATTGCGCCATTGATCTCCTGCCTTGCAGCCAAAAGAGACTTGAAAGTGAAGCCATGACCCAGTACATCCAAGACTCCTTGGCAGTGGGATTATCTGTCCGTCTTCGTCCCTCACAAGAGTGAGATTCTTCTTGGTGGAAAAGAAAGACAAGTCACTTCGTCCTTGTATTGACTACCAAACTAGTCCTTGTTTTTTCTGTTACATGACTAAGACTTGTTTTACAGTGATTCAAGTCTGAACTTTGTCACAAATGTATCTGCAACTCCAGAAGATGCTACAACTCTCAGTGAATCTCAGTACATAACTTCCAATCAAGCTCCTATCTCTGCTCATAAACTCCTGATTACTAATGATATTAACTTGAATTTGTTGACACGTGTCTACGTGTCTGCCCCACCCTTAATTCTTTACCGAATCTGCACACCTGTTCCTCAATCTAATTGTTCCTGGGTCTAATTGTCTCCCTATTTATCCCTGTCGCGTTGACTTTGGCAGTGCGGAATCCTCGTCATTGTTTTGATTTTGTGGTCTCCTACACCCTATTTAATAATAACATAAAAACTGCTCTTTCTCAAACCTATTCAGAAGGGTCTGTGAAAATATTGAAATAAATATAAACAAATGTTAAATAATCCCTTACAAACCTTTATATTAAAACCAAATTAGTCACACTTACCTATTTACTCTTTCACTACTGGTGCCACTAAGGGGCGCCATACACTGCACAGTCATGTAAAATACCTAGTGTTGGTTAATGCACTCCTCAGTTAACCTGACGTGCAGTTTACTTAAAAGTGCCCTGCCACACGTATTTCATTACTTTTGTGGTAATGTCTGAAGTTTACCATGGTTTACCTTGGTTACCTTGTTTCAAGCCATTCTAGTGTGGTATAGAACGCCTGCAGGAAGACTCAGCTCGATTTGCGCCAGTTCTCATGAATATTCAAATGAGCTATGCTGCTTGGCTCCGATTGGCTAACCGCTAGGATATGAGAGCATGACTATTCATTCACCCAGCGCAATAAGTAGCCTAGGCTAGAGGAAATTTGTTTACAATCACCTTGTATTGCGGCAGAATGGCTTCTTCACAAGCCCGTTGACGTTCAGCCATCCTTGCTGTATAGGAAACTCACTGAGCTACACGAATTCTGGGGGCGCGGTCTCAAGTGGGAGAGCTCATGAATAGTAATGAGCTCAGTCACTTTGACGTCAGAGTGACCAGCTTTTCCAACTGACCTGATTTCTCCCCTTATTTCTTTTAAGTGGCTAGAACTGACCGGGGAGGTAACAGTTCGTTTTCACATTCACGACACAAAACAAACACATATGGACCTAACACATATCAAAAAATACAAGTAAAAACGGTTTTGTGTGGAAGGGCACCTTTAAAAAGGAAAAGCTTATTATAACATAGCTTAGGAGTATTATACTTTACACTATATGTAACAGCAAAACAGGAGATTGCAGTATTATATTAACAATTTATATATATTATTTATATACTGTAACACATAGATTGAAAAAGTACTTAATTTAGGTAAAGGAAGGTAAGAATGATAATTCTACTAAGTAGGTCCTGCACTTTATGTGAGGTATGAGAGGATTTCAATGTAAAAATGAAAGACAAAGGGAGAGACACAGAGAGAAGTGAATATTTTCACAGACATCTGCACAAATAGTAATAATTATCATGTATGGAATGTGGTCTGCAACCCATTACAGTGATTTAACTTGTGTGACAGAAACCAAACCCCATATAAGTCTTGATTTAATTCTAACATTAAACTTTTGAAGTTCAAATTAAAACTGATAAACCTATGTGTAACAAATCATAACTTAGGAAATTTTTTGTATAACTCCATGGTCTTCTGTCCTCATGGCTCTCTAGTGTCCTCCAACTGTCTAAAAACAGATTGTCTAAGATTAATTCCCCCTAGATGGGAATGTGAATATGAACGGTGCACTGCAATGGATATCATCACCTCACATCCCTGCTCAGAGTCTTTTTATTCATAATGACACTCACTTGTTTGCAATCACACCACTCCCCTTAAATAACCCAGACTGTCTGTGTTGCTTTGTGAAGTCTCGTTCCAGCATTGTGTCTGTTGTGAGTCCAAGCTTTAGCAATGTGCCTGCTCCGATTAGTGTCTTGACCATTGCCTGCTTCACATTTCTTTATTTAGTATCGCCATGTCTGTGCCATTTGCATGTCTTGTTTTTCTGAGTATTGCCTAGCATTGCCTAGCAACTGTTTGTTTGCTTCAATCGATTTAATAAGTCCAGTATTAGTCCAGGTATCTTTCTGCCCTGTAACACAGAGTTGGTACAACTTTCATATTTTTTATGACAGACAAAACATCATGTACTCAAGTGAAAGACATGATCCATTTTAGACACTCTTGGTAGCCTGTTTTAGTTTGCAGCTGTTCACCCACACAAACCTTTATTAATTCAGGACATGTGCCTTTTCTCCAGTATGTGGAGCAAATTGGGTATTTCTCTGGAACATTTTGACCCTCCCAGCATAACTCAGCTGGTTTGAGGTTATATGTCTAAGCAGCCTCTATCTACATTCTCTCCAAGCACCTTACCACAACTCAACACAAGTTTTAAGATATGTTTGCTCACAGTGAAGGTTAAACATTACTTAAAAAATGTCAAGGAATAAAGATAAGCTGTACCAAAACATTTCTCAGACAGAATTTTAGTTGTTTTGGTAGTTGTTTTCTCTGTTTAGGAAGATGATAAATGATTAGATGATATGTATTATACAAAGTAATCTTTATTCAAGAAGGTTTTATTTGTAAAATATATATTGTGTATAAAAAATACACATGCTAATGTATATAGAAAGACCTGCTTACACTGGTGTGATAAATAGCACATAAGTAATTAACACTGTACAACAATGCTACAGTACGAAGCAAGGAACATATATCAGACAGACATTACATAATGTAGCGTATTTCATAGGTAAAGTCAAAGAACATGTTCATCTCAAGTAGTTTGTAAAGTAAATACAGTGAGGAAACTAGGATTTAAAGACAGACATTTGGCTCCAGTGACTGTATGACTGTATGTCAAAATCTGAATATGAAATAGTGTAAAATCTAAGTTTTCACTTGAACTCAGTAACAATTGTAAAATCCTAGTCATTGTTCACAATGTACTGTACTGATGTCCTCTGGTCATTAATACATGACATATCTTAACTGCACTTTTCAATACTGAAAATGTACAGTGTTCATGCAGATGTTCTTGTGTAGCCTTCATAACAAAAAGAAAAAAATTGCAATTTAAATTCCATTAAAATCTAATATTGTCTAAATCCACATCATTGTCCATTCTAACTTTTAGTTTTTCTGCACAAGTACACGTGGTTCAATGTTGAATAGTAGACTATTGTTGCCACGAAAAATTTCCAAGAGAAGTGGCGTGTCTCCATGAAGCGCCAACTGTATATCCTCAGTGCTGACCAACGACTGGCCATTTAGTTTCACGATGACATCACCTGCTTCAAGTCCACCCCTGAATACAGAAAGCAGTGGTAAATACAGTATATGAGCGATTTCTGACAGTTTGGTTTATTGTGATTTAAAAAACTAATCCTAATTGGCATCTTGACTTGGACATACTTTTGTGCAGGGGAATCTGGAATGACCTCATGAACAAGAATTCCACTGCTGATATCTGGGAAATATGGATCATGCTGTTTCATCTCTTTAACCAGGCTAATTTGGTTAAAAAATAAAAGAGAAAAAAATACAATGAAAAAATACAACAGAATTTCCCAATATAACAAAAAAAGCATTTATTTACAATTATAGCATTTGGCAGATGCCCTTAGACTGACAGAAAGAGTAATTATACATTTATTTACATTTATTCATATGAATTACAACAGAATAACTCTGTACCTATGAATATGTCCGTGCATTTTGTATGATTTGTAATTAATTTAACCTTCTTAAAAAGGAGTTGCATTAATGAAGCTGTACATAATAAAGCACTCCATGATCCCCACTATGGGGAAATAATCAATGATTGGAATGGTGGAGTGGCCCATCATGAATCAGTGTTGCTAACCCAAGGTTGAATATTACATTACTTGTATAAATTGAAGAAGTTGTACCTTCTATGTCCATTTATTCAGTTCAATTCAGTTTATTTGTATAGTGATTTAAATTTAATATTACGTTACTATTAATCTCTAACATCTAAGCTGGAGGCAACGATTTTAAGGAAAAGCTGAGGATATGAGGAAGAAACCTTTAGAGGAACCAGACGCAGAAGGGAACATTATTCTCATTTGGGTGACACTGGACAGTACATAATGTAAATGTAAATAATGTCCTTTATACAACAGTTTGTAGAAAGGACATATCTGTGTGTTTACTATTTAGATTAAATCATACAGTAGTTTTACTTACTCCTGTGTGAGGGTGATCATTCTGATTCCAAGAAACCTTTTCTTTGTGCCTTTTACATCTATAAAATTAAGGTAATTTGTCATATTAATACATACAGTAATTTATTTCAATTGATTTTACACTTTTTCAAATAGCATGGTACTAATGAACTCAACAAGAAAAACAGGCAAATATGTACAGAATAAAACACTAAGGTGTGCGAAATAACACACACTGGGTTGTGCTGTTGCAATATA
Source organism: Tachysurus vachellii (assembly GCF_030014155.1). NCBI lineage: Eukaryota > Metazoa > Chordata > Actinopteri > Siluriformes > Bagridae > Tachysurus > Tachysurus vachellii. Next base: position 23,305,795 of record NC_083465.1, read on the forward strand.
AGGTGATATAAGATGAGCAATATAATCTACGACAAAGTGATGTGATATATTCTGATGTGAAGTGGATCATTTTTCTATAAGCCCACAGCCTGTGTTGCTCCTCTTATACCAGAAAAAAAAGAGTAAACAGTGATGTTCTGACCATTACAGTTTTTAATTAGTTAATGAATTAACTTTCTGATATAACTTTTTGATATTATAGGTTTTTTTATATTACAGTATTAAAATGAGTGCAAAACAAGTTCATGTAATCACATTATAGCAACTATCAACATTCGTTCCCACATTTTCAACATATCTGCTGAAATACACTGAAAATGAAATCAAACATATACAGTAGTATTAATTCTCACCTGAGTCAGACACCACAGGATGAGATGACATGTACTGCAGCCTAGCTAGTCTGTGTTTATCTGAAACAGATGCCTGAGATTTATTTAAAAGTCTTCACAGTAAATCTTACTGCTTTGTGATTAATAAAAAGTCTGATTACTTACACTGAAGTTAGGACAGAGATCTTACCTTTGTACTGTTTGTCATAAGAATTGTCTAGAAATCGATTAATACGGTCTGACGGAATGGCAAAGGAAATCCCAGCTGTCACCTTCAGTGTGTTTATCCCAATAACCTCAGCATCCTGAGGTAAAAAAAAAGAAAAACAAAGTGAGTGTAATGTCATGGAGTGATGGTTAACTATACTCCTGGTAAATTGAAAATCGCTACACAGCTAATACTTACAAGGTTAACAAGTGGGCCACCTGAGTTTCCATACTACTCAAGACAGTGGTATAGGAGAAACAGAAGGTTAAAAACATCAAATATTTAGGTATTGACATTAGAGATAGCATTTGGACTAAAGTCTCACATTGATGATGGCGTCAGTCTGAATGTAGTCCATGTCCGAGTCCCGGATGCCGAGCTCCTTGCCGTCTCTCTGTGCTGTGCTTACGATGCCCGTAGTCACAGTGTTCTGCAGAGAGAACGGACTGCCGATGGCCACCACGAACTCACCCGGGCGCAAGTCAGCTGAGTGGCCAAGAGGAAGAACTGGAAGCTTTTTCTGATGAAGAAAAATACACTAAAGGAGACTGTGAAAGTTATCTACACACTTTTTTTTTTTTTTTTGGTAAAAGATGAAATTTTGACTTCCAAAAACAGATAATGATAAGAAATATGTGCAAATATTACATTATGCCACTTTCTCATTCTTGCTCTCCTTCTCCTCAAATAAATTAGATATAAAAGGATAAAAAATTATTACAAAAAAATTCTATTCAGAATAATGCTCTGCTTAAAATTAAGAAATAAAGTGGATCATTTTGACCCAAACAAGTGTGTGACTGTAACCAAAAAAAGGCATGAGACATGAGAAGAAAAGACGAAAACAGAAACAAACTCTGTGTGAGGTCTGCTAACACTCTTAAGCAAAAGCATTCTCAGACGCCACTGCTTTTATTATCCTAGCCTTTAATACAATCTCTCTTTTCCATCTCCAATAATATAAACCAAGCATTCAGATCATTTCCCAGTCAGACTTAGTCACAGTGTTTATTTCTAAAATTCCCATACTAGCACTGCATCATGCCAGAGTTAACATGTCTAAGTAGCCTAGACTTATTGGATAGTGAGATATAAACCAGCTCACTGAGCATGAGAGGAAAGCTCACACAACCAGCTGTGGTGTATATGTGAGAATTGCTATTAGAGGTGCTGATAATAGATGAGTAATATACAGCGCATGTGGAAAGCTCATTAACACCAAAGGGAAATGAACTAAGCTGTGCCAGAAAAACTTACAGCCTTGTAAAGTAAAGCCTTTTTAGGAGGTGTGAATTTCTGGTTTACAGCTAGCCCCTGCTTAGCTTGGCATGCAGGTGGTGTAGTAAAACTGTGATTTGCAGATCTTGTATGGTCATAATGAGTGTTTTTAAACAGCCATATTGTGTAAGTTCATAAAGATATCAGTATGATTCTATAGTCCTATCATGTTCATGTAAAATTATTTTTTAATCAGCATTGACTTGATAGCTAGCAGGAGTATTCAACTTAATATTCATTCAAAGAGGACAATGATGTGTTCTGATAAATGGTCATTCAATTCAAAGAAACTTGGTCCATCTGTAGGTCCATTTGATCCCTACTGTAAATACACTGCTGTAATACCCTTGGGTTGACTTTGATGGTGGCGATGTCAGACTTTTTGTCGATGTCCGTTATGGAGGCTTCGTATTTTTTGCCATCGTGAAGCTGAACCTGAAGCTGCTGTCGGCCCACTGTTGTGGCACTGCTGCTCACCACATGAGCATTGGTCACGATCACACCGGATTCTTTCACGATGAACCCCGATCCGCTAGACAACGGCACGTGGTGGCCAAACAGCGGATGGCTGGACACAAACATTAAAGAAGTGACTGTGTTTGTACAATATAAATTATAAGCATGTTACATTTAAACATGAAGGTAAGAAAAGTTAGAGAAAAGCTTTTATACCACACTATTGATTGTGCAGAAAGTGTTGGTTAGTTTTCTATAACAGCCATTCTGACAGCGGTGCTGGCTATAATTCAACCCACAGGTTAATATTAATGTACTCTTTCTTAAACGTTGTTTCTGTAGTAAAAATGCATTCAAAATGGACTTGTTGCTCCACATATCTTACTTAATATTACAAAATACACATACTTAATATTTGTGTATTTTGTTGGTTCTGAGTGCTGGACAGGACTTTTTTTGTGTTGTTTGTTTTGAAGTGTTTTTGTGGAACTTTGTGTGCTGCCATTTTTGCCAGGACTCCCTGGTAGAAGAGATTTTTTTATCTCAATGGGATATTTCCTGGTAAAATAAAGGATAAATAAAATAAATTAAAAAATATCTGAGATATTTAAAATGTGTTGAACATTTATTTGACAACAAAGATCATTTATTTTGTTAAAATGGTAAGAATGTAAGGAGATTTGTTGATGTCTCAAGTTTTAGTGTTTTGCAAATTTTTTTACATTTAAGGTTTTTTGTTATGGGTTTGTTATTGTTGTTAACGATACAGGACTTACCAGATTCTGGGCAAAATTACAAACTGCCCTTTCTCTGTCTTATTAACTTCATAAAAATGTGAGTGGACATCCGTTTGAGCTGCTGGAATATTAATGGTAATGGAAACTATTTTGTTTCATGGACGTTCAACAGCAATAAAAGTAACTATAGAAATACATCAATAGCCATGTCATTTGTGGATTATTGTTTTGATTATTAGCTTATTATAATCCCAGGCTAACAAAGATGGTAGAACATGACATGCTCATTGTAAATATGAAACAAACAGTCGATTTTAGTCTCTTATACACTCCCATACATTCCCATTCGGAAAATCTCCAAGCGCATTGACATGTTGTCCGTGTCCATAAACAATGTTTATATTGCTAACACCTGAGGTAAATATATGAGTTATTGCGTATTTAAAATGAATGTCAAAAGGTAGGTCAGTGAGAGATCATTGCATGTATCCAAGTAGTGAATGAAACAACAGAATTAATATAATTTGGCTTTGTGAGACAATAATTAATAATAATTCTGCCTTTACAATACCAGATTTATATTCAGTTTTAGTTTCTGATCTAAACAGTGCAACAGTCGAGTGTAATTAAACACATAGCCTTGAGCATGGCAACAGCTGTATCATCAAAACAGTCATCTTGTTCTTTTTAAACTTTTCATTCTTGGCTATTTTTCACATATTTCACATTTATTGGTAAATAGATGTTTTGCTCAACCATCAAATCAAAATGGAACCATAACTGGACACCAAACCAGACGTTTACTGAGCAATGCCTCAAAGATTTTCTGGTCAGTCTGGATTCATCACTTAGACAAGTATTATAAACTAGGGCAGGGTAACAGATAGGTCTGTGTGGATGCAGTAAGTTATTTTGTACCTCAACCCTGTTAAATTCTCAGTTATTAGTGGTCTGTAGGTGTTGAGTTATTTTCTAACAGCAGCTCTGATATTAGCGCTGGCTGTATAGTTTTATATTAGTGCACTTGTTCTAATGTGATATTGTTACTGTAAGAAATCCTTCACAAGGACAATGCAACAGTTACTGATGGAGTCTCTGGTGTTAGCATTTTGCAAAAGTCACCAGAGGAAAGACTTTAGTATAGAAGACTTTGTCATTTTCTGAGTAACATAACATGTTTTTTTTTTGGTGAGGGAGAAACTGTTATATTTCTATAGTGTTTTAGCTGCAATAGCCATCTTGATAGCTTAAGTTTTCTAGTACTTGTTTGCTTCATATGACTTCATGTCATATGAAGCAACCTTTAGTGCAACATCACCACAACAATATGCACAGACGTGTTCTTTACCTGAGAAAAAGCTCGATATGGACCACAGCAGGGGCAATTTTTTCCACAACATCAGCGATGAAATTAAACTTGTACCTGGGGCTGTTGTGGTGTGTAGAACCTATACTAGCAGAAAGAATTATGCATGTTAATAATATTCACCAGTCACTAATAAAACCATTGTTAAAACATGTCTCTCTTCTTTCCCACAGTTACACATTCTATTAAACAATTTACTAAAAGATAAACGTCATCATCGGAAGAACGAATCTTGATTTTACAGTCAACTATGGCTTAACAGGAGCCTAGCTCTCAGGTTCAGAGTTATGATATCACTCTCTTCCCTGTGAATGAGGGTAACTAACAAATAGAGGGTATATGGGAGAAGGGAGTTAACTCTTTCCTTCTGATATGTTCAGTTGGTCTATCATGTCCTGTAGCATTAGCAGCCCTGTGAAAACCTTTGGTTAGTAGCTATCATGTGATCATGTTATAGGGGAAGAACTGGGCAAACTGAGAAAATGGTGTAAAAACTAACAAGGAAAAAAATAACAAAAAATGATAATGAGTATTCTGAACTGGTTATTTCATTATATTACTCAAACATGCCAAGTTGGATTTTTATTTTAATCGCGTATGTATATTTTATATATAAATATACTGAACTCTATTACAAAACTGCTTACATTTTTATGATTTATGAAATGTTTTATTTTTATTTCATTTATTGCACAGCATGTTAATGTTCTCTCATATAGCCTCAGGGGTTTCCCTCCCCAGTCTAAAGACATGTGTTGTAGTTTAACAGATTGTCCCTTACATATTTAGTTTCTTTTCAATTAAATTACTGCTCCAAGGATTACATTGAAGGCTGATTGGCATCTCAAATTGTTCATACTGTATGTGCATGGGTGTGAGTATGTGGGTGATTGTGCACTGTGATAGGTTGGCACCACATCCAGCTGGTATTTTACACATAGTATATTTGTGATGAAGTGCAGTGGTTATTTTATAATAGTTAAAGTATTAATCATTGGAATACTCTTTTTCACGAGAATGTGAGGTTTTAGTTTGTTCCATGCTATTTTTTACTTGACCTGCATATTTTATGATACATGCAGGAAGTCTGGATGGAAACTGTTTTCTAGTCTTCAATTCAATTGTTCCTGAGTTCTGGTATGTTAATGATTTCAGCAGCCACTACAGCCAATCAAAGCTAAATAAAAGGCTGAAATGAAAATGTATACAATATGCAATACAGTATAAAATACAATGTTCTACTTTTAGACGCATCGTAGCTCTAAAGAAAATTCTTTATCATCTGCTATATACATGTTTTTCAAAATATATTTTGAATAATATATTTTAAATTGGAATATTTCAAAAATGTTCAAAATATTTTCCATAATCATATAATTTCATACCATTACTATATGTTTTTGAAGACCATTTCAAGTTCACTTTTTGTACATCCTACAAATTTTCTGCTACACGCTGGAAACACTGCGAATGTGTCCCATCCAGATAGGATAGTCTACGGTGCCTTACCTGGAGCTGCAGATGCGCACCGGTCTTTGTGCACCTGTGTGACTGGAGCGTTCCCCCGCTGCCGCGCACTGCGGCCAGCCTCCTCCAGCTTGCAGGGGTTTTCATACGTCTTACCATCGCTGCCGCACACCGGGTGACTGTTCTTACACCGGCACAGCCCTTTAGATGATTTCTTTCCCCCTGAGCGCACACACTCCAGCCCAGCGGCGCAGGGAAGATCGCGCTTACGGCCGCAGGTTGCACCGTCCTGCCCAGAGACGCACACCGCGCAGCAGCCGCATCGGTCCAGCACGCGCCCGCCTTTGCATGCAGCACGAGGCGTCGGGCACTTGGTCATGTCGCACTTGGCCGGACAGGGCGCGCGCTGCTCAGGTCCTGCTAGGGCTTGCGCGAAAAGCACAGACACGACGAGAAGCAAAATGTGCATCCTGCTGTTAGACCAGTGAACTGATTCGATGTGGTGAAAATCCGTGAAGAAATCACATTTCCTCAAATAAGCACGTGCACAGTCGCTTGTACAGTGTGTGACTGAAGCTGGATCACTTTAAAATCGCGGTTACACACCAGCGCTCGTGTGTGTAGCCTGTAGCTGAGCTGTACAGGCTACTCTCTCTCTCTCCCTCTCTCTCTCTCACACACACACACTCACTCTCTCACACAGACACACTCACTCTCTTTTACATTAACACACACTCTCTCACACACACACTCTCACACACACACACACACATTCTCTCTCTCACACAAACACTCTCTCTCTCTCTCTCTCTCTCTCTCTCACACACTCACTCTCTCACACACTCACTCTCTCACACAAACACACTCACTCTCTTTTACATTAACACACACTCTCTCACACACACACACACACACACACACACACACACACACATTCTCTCTCTCACACAAACACTCTCTCTCTCTCTCTCTCTCTCACACACACACACACACACACACACACATATACACACACACTCTCACACACTCTCTATCACACACTCTCTCTCTCTCTAGGATGCATTTAGGATGCTTCTAATATGAAGAAACAGTTTCTTAAAATGGTGTGCCTTTGATCCTATGATGACAGTTTTCTCTGGATCCTCAAACATCCTCCCACTTTGTAAATTAAGAACTGTGAACATACTTATATGAACTTATGAACGTGTGTGCATGGTTCCCTGTAAGACTGTCGTCTCATTCATAGTGTATTTCTTGCTTCAGTCCCACCACAGCCCAGACCACATTAAAATGATTACTGAAGACACAAATTTCCTGCCACTATCATGTATTGAACTTCATTTTTGATTTGGTGTGAACTGATTTCTTGTAGATATTTATGACAATTTGTACAAGGCAGGTTCTCTAAATTACGGATTCTGTGATTAAGTTTGTTTTTGATAAAAGCAGTCTTTCCAACATTATTTCAAATAATGGATAAGTATTTCAGCCTGTTGGCAACATTGCTCCAAAATAAATGGTAAGTTTAAATTTGTAATAATGGGCTATTTGCTTCCTTTAGTCTGAAAATTATGCAAACTATTCTCAATCTTTTTTATATTATGGCACAGATAACTCCAGCTGCTATTTACTCAATTCCTGAGTCATTTTTTCAGATGCATTCCAGTTCCCTGTTATTCTCCCTGCAGCATTTAGCAGACTCCCTTTTCCAGAGTGATTCACATTTTTCTTCCAGTTTATACAACTGAGCAATTGAGGGTTAAGGGCCTTGCTCAGGAGCCCAGCAGTGGCAGCTTGGACCTTCCAATCAGCAGTTCAACACTTTAACCACTGAGCTACCACATCCCTACACTTGAATTTTTTACTAAACTTATACATTCCCTCCAGAAAGACAACACACCAGAACCGAACAGAATTAAATATTTTTGCTCTAAAAATACAAAACTCCAGTGTGAGCGCATCTTAAAACTTGGTTTGCTCTTTCGCCTTCACGGGCTCTAGCTACAGCAGTGTGTCGAATGTAACACCAAGCTGATAGGTGTGTGTAATTTCCAGTAAACTCTCACACTCATGGACTCAGGATCTCACACAATCGTACAAGTTTGTACGTTTCACAGACAGACACAATGCAGCAGGTTGAAATGAAACGCACAAATGTTTAATTCTGTTTATTTAAGCTGTAATGTGATAGTAGGCACTGGATTTTAAATGAAATGGTGACCATGAGGTTAAGGTCCAGAACTTTAGGTTATGGCAGAGTGAGAAATATCAGAATAAATTAGTCAGACATTAAGAAACATTCTCGGTGAAAAAAAATCTGATAGACGTATAATCAGCAACAATTCTGTGCATAATTAATACTGTGATAGTAACAATAACATTTAAGGAAAACAACTGAATGGGTTTTAAAGGTCAGTGACACAATGTGTGTCCACTACACCAGCATTTTCAGTAGATATTTTGCATTTATTTCTTGGTCTAATGCAGAGCTCAACAATGATTTAGCCAAAAATAAAATCAACACAATTATTACACAATTAATCAATCAGACATGTTTTTAGCCAACATTTGTGCTGAAAAAGTCAATTCACTAAAGTGGAAATACTGACCAAGTGACCCATCCTATTGCTGATGCAAGTATACATGAGCATGCGTTCCTTTTTTAAACATATATCTGAAAGTCCTTCAGAAAGCGTTCAACAAGTTTCACCAACCTGCTCACTCTTGAACCTATTTTACCAATCTCGCTCATTCAACTAAGGACAGGGGCATAAACGAATATAATAAAAGCGTCACACATGATTTTTTTTGTAGGGTACAGTGGAATTACAATAGATACAAAGTCCTGAAGCAAATCCTTAAAACTCTATAGCAAAGTTTATATCACAAATGATCGACACAAAAGTAAATTTCATCTTTGGTCAAACTTCAATGTCAATTAAAAGGTATGCACCAAGATTAAAAGGTTATTTAATTTGGTTAAAAGACATGATCCATAGCATTTTGAGCAATAGCAGGTTGAAAACATAAGAGGCTTCACTGACATTTGCAATGTCAGAATTTCATAGATCATTAACAGCAATGCTCTGTTTATCCAAATCAACTTTTAAAGTACAACTTACAGCTAAATTACAGTTATGTTGCCTGTTTAGCTGATATGATTGTGCAAACTGCATAAGACATCAGTTCAACTACACGGTTCTTGGTGCCAATTATTTTTCCTCTGGTGGAATGCAGATGTTCTGCACTTCAGAGTCTTGATGAGAAATCAACAACAATGTGTAAAATAACAGTCCTGAAATGCAGAAGTCTAAAGACAGCCAAAGACTTCTAGAATGTCCTCATTTCATCCCTCGATCAGCAATTGCAGGTCCATTTCTCCTTTTTCTCTTCCACAGCATTGGCTTTTGAAGGAAGTTTAATACTCCTGGCTGGCTCTGGTTTTTTCCTTCTCTGTTTACTTGCCTGTAGTACCAGTTTGCTGAAAATTGTGTCCACCTGTTCTTTGCTGCCACCTTTAGCTGAAAAGACGTAGAAGGGCATAGAGTGGACCTCAGCTAAGTGCCGTGCTTGCTCGATGGTTGAGGCCACAGTCACCAAGTCAGCCTTGTTAGCCACGAGCACACGAGGTACGTCTGGTCCAAGCATGTGTTGCTGACACTCCTCCATCCAGAAGGGCAGACTGCGGAACGAAGCCGCATTAGTGACATCATACACAAATACAACCGCGTGCACATTGCGGTAGTAGTGCTGTACCATGCACTTCCGAAAACGCTCCTGACCTGCTGTGTCCCACAGCTGCACCTAGAAAGAGATGAGGGGGAAGCAAAAATAACTAAATAAAAATAATAGTAAAGAAATAAAGTAATTATTTAAAAAAAATAAAAAAAAAAAAACACTTCAAAAGTAAGTATGACCATTAACTATGAACAGGGGCGGTTCTAGACCTTTTTTAGGGTGGCTCCAGCCCCCCTGTCTGTGATCTCAGCCACCCTGAAACTATAAGTATAATTTTTACTTTAAAAAAAAAAATTACGTTCAAATGCAGGACATGTCGTCGATGGGAAAGAAAATCGTTTATCAGTTTGATCCAAGAGCGATTTTTTTAACTTTGCTTTTACGCGCGTGCGTTGTAGTTCAAAAGTGCGTCATCAGCTGTCTGCTTTATTTGAACGGAGAAGCACAGGCACGCGCAGCGTGCACGCGCGGCATTTATCTATAACGTTAATCGGCGGAAAGCCGCAAATACGGCAACCAAAAGCATTGAAATTTCACTATTCTTATTACCAGAGTTGATAGCACAAACAAAATATTAATGCAAACAACCCATTCAATACTAAATAAAAATAACATTTATTGATTTGGTCTTTGTCTTGTGAATATTTTTTATTAATGACTGCATTCATTGGACACACTGTAGAGAATGCACACATATATGAACTGATTTGATTCAAGACTGGCATCATTACATCATGCATAAAATTTTGGTGTAAACTTTTGCCATTTTAAATAATACCATAACTTTTGGCTTACTATGTAGTCATATAATATATAATATAAAACTCTTCTTGTTTTAAATTCTCACTGAGGGCTAAAACCCCCTAAAGATGAACTCCTAGAACCGCCACTGATTATGACCATTTCTGATTTTTCCTTTATTATTATTATTATTTTTAAAAGTACACTCGTATGTGCAATTGAAATAGTCACATTTAACTGACGGTTTAAAAAAAAAATACAAATCATTAATTATGACCATTTCTGATTTTTCCATTTAACAGTGAATTAAATGCGGTCTTAGCAACCAACTAAACAGTTTTTTTTTAGTCTGGGTTAGACAGAGGTTTTAATGTTTTCTATTAAAGGGAAGATGATTCATGTACTGTATATAGCAACAGGCAGATTTTCAACAATTTCATTTCCTATTTTCTGTAGGCCACAAAATCCCCTTTATTAATATCAACTTCTGTCTGTTATGACATTTTAAAAGTCCCAGGGAAACACAGACCATATGTTGGATTCTCCCCAAACAAACTAAGTATTGTCTCTCACGTTAAAGAGAAACATGACAAAACATATTCATTTGATTTTTTTTTACAATTTTTTAAACATTCTAATGCATCAATATTCTAATCAGTTGTTTGTTTTGATCGTGCAATAGGATTAAAAACTTTTTTTTTTCAGATTTTCTTAATATTATACATTTCTATTTGTTTCTGTTTTATTGAGAATGATGATTTTACACATTTTTTTAAAATGCAAGAACAAATTGTCATGTCCATTTCAGTATGATTTCACTTCATTAGACTTTGTTACACTCAGAAGTGTGTTTGTTTACCTTGATTTTATCGCCCCCCACGTGCACCAGTCTCTCTCGGAAGTCCACACCGATGGTGGAGTCGGTTTTCTCGGGGAACTTTCCGGTGCAGTAGAGATGAGTGAGGCTCGTTTTTCCCACACCGGCGTCTCCGAGCACGATTATTTTACACGTACGACATACCGCCGGGATCCAAAACTCGCACGAGTCCATCTGTAAAGCCGCCTGTTTCTCTCAGCAGCGCGTGCGGTTACTCTTTTATATCTCGCGCTGCTTAGGGAACTGACCGAGACTGGACGAGATGTGAGGTCAAATCCCGCGAGACTACATAGATTATTGTTCTGTGAAGTCCCTGGCCTGAAGCAATGTATTTTTTATAAAATGATCTTTAGGTATTTTTTGTTACTGCTACAAAGAAATAAAAAAGCAAACATTTATGTGGAAATTTTCATCATTTCCCTGGACTAGATTGTGGTGGATCCAGAGATCTCTCCCAGAGGATCCTGAGATCTCACCCGGTGGACGCAGAGATCTCACCCGGTGGACGCAGAGAACTCACCCTGTGGACGCAGAGATCTCACCCTGTGGACGCAGAGATCTCACCCGGTGGATGGTAGTGTGTGAAGCAGAAATGCACCCAGAATGGGATACCATGTCCATCACACACAATCAATCCCACATACCAGCATGTTTTATAGATGATGGGAAAAAACTAGAGAATAGAGAAACACAAGGAACCAGGGAGAGTATTCCTAGAAACATCATGCTGACAGTAACCCAAGCTCCTAAACCAACTAGGAACACTGGAGCTCTGAGGCAGCAATGAAATCGTAATTTTCAGTATTTTTCAGTGGTGGCAAATGAGTAACAACCCAATGCTGGGCTATATACTGCAGAGGACTGCATCTCCAAGTACAGTTCCAATGGATTTCACACAATCGTTGATTTATTTTTAACCGTGTTTTGGTTAAGACGTCAATAAAATTAAGGCCCCTTTTGTACTTGCTAATATTTAGCTTACATTCAGTCCCAAATACACTTACCATTTGCATAACAGAGTGAATATAAGCTTAACCAAATTTCATGCTCAGATATGAATATACCTGTACATTTCCTTAACACTGGAGTGGAAACATAAAAGGATACAGCCCCCATTTTACCAACTAACATAACTAGTGTTAACTGCCTAATTAACACTAACCAACTCACCAGCTTAATGGATCAATAATTGTCAACAACATAAAATCTAGTTATGTGATTCCAGGACACCTTCGATGAAATGCAGACCTATAGAAACTTAATTTGTAGTCTAATTTCAAACAGTGTTTATTTACTCACATGAAGGCAGAACCAGTCTGTCAGATATAAGACTTACAGGAAAAGAAAGAAAGAACATGGACATTCATGATGTATTTACCACATCTTCTGTAATTACTGTATCCCAGTCAGGGTCAATGTCGTAAGAACAGAACAGTAACCAAAAACGTGGATTATAAACCTAGTATTGGTCAAAGTTTTGGGAGGAGAGAAAAGGAAAGAGAAGGGAAAAGGGAAAGTGATGGGAAGAAGGAAAAGGGGAGGAAGACAAAGAGAGAGAGAGAAAGAGAGAGAGAGAGAGAGAGAGAGAGAGAGAGAGAGAGAGGTCGGTCTTTGGTACTGCTGCTAGATATTTCTTGATAAATCCATTTCAGTGTCATTTATCATGCATCAATGGCACTGGGATGATCCAATACATTTTAAATCAGGAAGAGCTGTGGATGAGCTGATTAGATGAATCAGGCATGTTGGTAGCAGATCATACAACAAGCAGGTTTGTGACACCACTTTTCTCCATAAAAACTGCGATTTGGTTTAAAGTTTTGTTACAAGAAGAAAATATCTTTGACTTTCTGCGTATTTAAAATATTTTCTACATTTTAATAATATGCTGTACTGAACTTGTTGTGATATTACGATTAACATCGCCTAGAAGCACCCGGGCTCAAGATCACTCCCATGCGGCTACACAGCTGTTTCTAAACCACTGCGCTATGGACATCAAGGATTTAAAGGCAGTTTAGACAGCTTACAGGTTTGAGACCATTTATTGTATTGCTTTTTTTTAGTAGCCCTTCTGTGACCAGAGGACAGATTTGGACAGCTGGAAAACAGACACACTAAAGGATACGCTTGATTAAAAGAAACCTGTCTGTTTTCAGATTTGTCAACCCTAGAGAAATATTACCTAAAACGTCAAGGTTACAAACTAAGACTATAAATAGCTGTGATGGATCCAAGAAGGATATTTGCTTTGTAGAAAGCACACAGTTGATTGATTGATTCTTCTGGATTTATCACAGCTGTAACCTGCTTTTTTTTTTTATTTTTTATTTCATACCAAGTCTCATGTCCCTGACAAGAGTTTATTTCATAACGCCAATTATTTCCTTTTTTGATCCTGTCTATGTAAGAGTACATAAACTCGATACTTAAAAACAACCGTATCCTCACCCCTCCCGACTATACACTGACAAAAGGCAAAAAAAGTGTACAATCCTAAATGTACATAGACTACTACCAAATTTATGTTTTTTCATTCTTTGTGTTGTTTTTTATTACAAAAAATTCATTATCATACAACAAACTCATCATTCCACATTGAAAACGAAGTAGGGGCAAGGGAGAGAGCGGGTTAAAGGAATACTCCGGTACCATACATGCCATTATCACAGCCAAGAATTTCAATGTATGAACCTCAGAACCTGCTGTTTGAAAAGGAAAGATATCTGTAAGGAAAGACTAAAGGTAGTTGCTGAATTTGGTTTAGAAACTCAGAAGTGTTTTCATGAAAATGTATTTATTAATAAAGCTAGAATTTTGTAGATGTGTCAGAGGAAATGTGCGACTACTTATCACCACAGGAAGATGAACTGAATTACACAATACCCTCAGAGAAATAACCACAATGACATTTTAACCTATTGCTCCAGTGTTGGAAATAGTTTCCTCATGCCTGTTTTAAGTATAAAGTTTGTTGTTTTGAATATTTTTTTCAAGTAATGGATGAAAGGGCTAAAATTTTCCTCGGATGCAAATGAAAGAAAACAAATACAAGGCAAAATTCTGGTGTTTGAGCAACTTAATAATAAGCAGCACCTCCATGTTTTGACCAGCTAAGGAGAGGACAGTCCCGCGTACTTGTTTTTTTGTTGGCTCAAGAATTCATGGGTCAAAGTTTGAGTACACAAAGTTGGCGCAAAGTAATCAGTGCCTTTCAGTGAGCTATTTATTCTAAAATATTCTATATTTCTGCCTGAATCTAACTGCGAGTCTGAGTTTTTGAGTCAACAGTTTTTCCATTCTGCAAGAAAACATCAAAATTCTTGTCTGTGGCAATCGAACATGTGCTACTGATGTGGCAGATAGGATGAAAATGCTTGAGTATCCCTTTAAGGAGCGCGATCAAAGCAAGAGAGAAATGAGCAGATTTACCTTTAAGATTACCCAAGGTTGCTGATTAGGCTCTACCATCGCTGCTGTTCTAGTCGCTTTAAATGAATAACAGGGAGCAGTTGCTTATTAAGACTCATTCAGACTAGATTTTGATATGGGGTCTAGAAACTACCTTCAAATTAGTTTCCACTTAGCCAATCCTCAACGTTAATAAACTCATGACATACGAGTCACATTAGCATAAAAAAAATCCCACACACAAGCAGCATATTCTTAGACTCCACCCCCTCAGGTACAACACCCTTCTCACCTCCCAACATGCCAAACCCGTTCCTTACTTACTACAGACTTCTCAGTGCCATTTCATGCCAACACAAAACCAACTCGGCGCTCCAAAACTCGTTTTATGCCGTTTTTATTTTTCATATAAATTACTCTTTAAAACAGAGGGGGTAAAGATGGGTTTGAGTGAGCTCGGTTGGTTGACTATGGGATATGTTAATTAACCCACACTTTGTAGCTCGCCGCCTTCAGACAATGTTCACAACAGAGCGTTTTGCGTGTCGTCTAGTTTTCAGTTAGAGAGTAGTCATCAGCAAGGTTAAAAAAAAAAAAAAAGTAAAATGGCCATTTTATTCTTCCTCTTCCTCCTCCTCCTTTTCTTCTCCCCCCTCCCCTAACGTCATCCTCTGCGTAGACGCCCTTGTCGCCTCTCGTCCTGATCCCGATTTCAAAGGGTGGACAGGACGTGGGAAGTTCAGCAACATGTCATCTTGGGTGTTTGAAAAATGGCGCCGTTACACTTCCTTCCTCTCTGCCCCCCCGCTCCCTTAGCCCCACCCCCTTTAGGTGTTCACATGTCATTGGCTAGCTCCTCAGTTTCCGTGGAGAGGTCCCCATTTACGGCAATCTTCGTGTTTTCCTCGTAGCCGGGAGGCATGAAGGCCAGCGTGTACGGGTAGATCTTGTGACACTCGGCCCGGTACGACTCGGCCGTCTCCGCTGCGTCTCCCAGGCTGCCGTCACACAGGCTCTCCAACGCCTCTGTGCAGATCTACGCAGGAAGAGAAAAGCACGATGGGATTATTCAGGGTCTGCTATGATTCTCCAAGTCCAATTTTTTGTGCGTAAGTGGCATGAGTGGAACACTACTACAATTACTATAAAATAATATTAATAATAGGATAAAATATTTTATTAAATATTTATTTAAAAAATAACCATAATGAAAAAAAGAACATAATAAGCCTTTTCCTCTAAATCAAAAATCTGCCAGAAATGAAATAAAATATAAAACAGAATTAAATACACTGACATTCTTCGTGACCTTTTAATTTGAGAAGTTAAATTTCTTGGCCCAGTAGTGCTGATTACACAATAATATTTCCTGTAAATAAACTGATGTGCGAAGCCTGGAGTTGGAGCAATATCAGGATTAAAGTCACATACTTAGTCACAAGATTGAACCCTGAAGTTGTATTGCATGTGCAAGGAACTACGGGGATTTCAACTGCTGGAACAAGTAAACTAACTGAACTTCCCCTGGGGAGAAAACAACCACACTCGTTTACCGTTCGGATGGAAAAAAATAAAAAAATAAAACAAACTTCTGTATTACCGGATTATTTCAATACAATGATATTCTGAGCATGACTGATCTCCAAAAGATCAGTATAGCCATTGTACAAGGTGGTGGTGTTGTGGTGTGTAACGCAAATGTTTCTGAAATAGGAAATTTATTATAACTAAAGGTCAAGCTAGTAAAGACCTTTTTGGCAGAATCAAGTTTTAAGCAGGGTAAGTCATGGCAGTAATGGTGCATTGGTGGCAGTGGTTCTTGTTTAGAAGGTCAGGGTTAAAGCCCCACAGCATTGCCAAGCTGGCACTGTTGGGCCCTTGAACAAGGCCCCTCTGTGCTCCAGAAGTGCTGCAACATCCTGTGCTCTGACACAAAAAACAACTCTGTTTTAACTTTGTTCTAAAATTTGTTCATCATGCACCAATTAAGAAGCAAATTTATGATAGTGTAGTGATAATTGATTTTTTTATTTAAGAACTGCACCACTTTTGACAGAAAAGGGAGAAAAGAGCAGTATTTTAAACACAAAACGGTATTTTAAGACAAAAAAGTAAAAATAAATAAATAAATAAATAATTTAGAAAAAAGTAGTGAAAAAGTAATCACTACTTTTTTCTAAAATATTTTTAATATTTAGATAATATATATAAAAAATCAGTACACAGTGTGTGTCAAGCCTGGTACACAGCTAAAGTTGAGTGCTTGTGAAGCATATTAAAGTTATTGCTACCAGGTTAGTAGTCTTAGTCTTAGTAATCTTTCCACTTCCTCTTTTGAGCTTTTGGTGTTTATGGAAAATCCATTTTTTAGCTGAAACAATATACTTACTGCTGTCTAAGTAACTGTGATATTCTCAATGCTTATGATTATTTTGTTATAACAATATGAAAATATACAGCCAGGGTAATCCAAAAGCAACAGATGATCCAGAAGTATAAAAAAACAACAACATTGAACTGTTAAATGAATCGAACGAAACAAAGTGAATATTTGGAACAGTCAGATGTCAGTTCAGTACAGGATGGTTCTTTTGCCTGGAGCTCTGGGATTTCGCTCAGCTACAATATCTTAGCTATAAATTCAGCACTATGGCTTGAAGGAAACCCCAAAAAATGGAACTGGATTTACCTGAATGTTTCTGTTATTAAGTGATTCGTCCAGTGCTGTAGCAAGCTCCACTGCCTTCTTCTGGGTCGAAGGGTCTAAGTAGAACATGCCTTTGGCAGCTTCAAAAAGCAACAGAGGGGACATACCAAAAAAAAAAAAAAAAAAGCCCACGCAAGTTAGTCCTGCACATTACACTTAGTGTGTCTATGTAATTTAAACCTGAGTTTGTGAGTGTTTATGGACCTGCTAATCGGTGAGGGATTGAGTTCGAGTGCTTGCTGAGGAAGGCCTGGTTAAAGCTCTTGGCATTGCTGTCACCGAACAACCGAGAGATTTCCTGCTTGAGAACTGTGGGGACCGGTTCTGCCAAGTCTTTAGCTTCTGATACTGTCAAATAAGAGAGACAAGGACGTGAAATCAAAGACATCCCGATCAAACATAGGAAGATTAAAGCAGTTGTGTAACAATGCATCAGCATTAACGTTTTTACCTCTTTTGAAGAAGCGCACTAGACACTGATGAAGCCAGGGGTGATCTGGATCTATAGCAGAAGCTCTCTTCACCGACTGCAGCATTAACAAGAACTTGTCTGCAAAACAAAAACAGCAGATATAAACATCAAAATCATCTCTTTTACTGGATACCATCATCTGCACAGACTATTTATGCTATTCTGCGTCTTTATCTACGTGGAAGAACTAAATATCTACGGTCAGGAAGAGCCTGATGTTTAATATACCGCTATTACTTCTGTTATCGTTAATACATGTAATAACAATAATAATAGTGGCTGCCAGATAAGTTTCTCATTCTGTTGTTGCAACATGTTCTGGATGTTTCTGAATTAAAAAAAATCATCTCCACTGTTGTCATGAACTAACAAAGATACTCTTGGAAAAGGAAATGACTTGTTTAAAAGCAGACGCTGAAAAACAAAAGGGAGAAAATTTACAAATCATGAATTCATCAAATCAACAAATGATCTGGTGGATAATCATAGAATCTTCTGATATTGTTATTGGTATTTAATGACTGAAAATACTTCTTGTCTGTCATCCAATAGAATATAAACACCAAGAACCTTTTGGGCTGTGTGTGTGTGTGAGTGTGAGTGTGTGAGAGAGTGTGTGAGAGTGTGTACGAGTAAACGAAGGTATGCATTACTAAATATATGAATGAATGTGTGAGAAAATGCATGGGTGACAATGTATGAGGAAGTTAAAATTAAAATTAAAATCAATGTGTAATGAATGAGTAAAAGAATCAGAAAGAATAAGTGCATAAGTGAGTGAGCGAGCGCATGAATGTATAAACAGCCATATAAAATCCCACATCAACAGAGAAAGGATGGAGGAAGAGTTTGCAGAAAGAATTCTTCATCCACAGCATATATTTTTTGCATCAAAGCTCAAGCTAATACGTCAAGGTGTAGTACATGCAGCAGTTTCTCTTGAGGTATGTGATTTAACCTACAGCCTAGTAAATAACAACAAAAAAACAAAACACTGATGTTAATTGTGAGGTGGTCTGTTCATCTGTTAATTGTTAATCTAATCTAATGTAGTTTTGCTTTACCTACAATATGTTTAATTTAGAAATAATTTGTTGACTAAAAGCATTCTCTCTACCTTTTCTGAAGTAGATCTCAAAGGCCAGGAGGTGAGTCTCAATCTTGTCTCTCACCAAGTTTTTTAAAGGAATCAGGAACTTTACAGCCTCGTCTAATGGGTTTTCCACCTGGACAGAGTAAAGTAAATGCAGAAGAGAGGTGTCTATTTGGTTAATAAAACAAAAATCAAATCAGTTTTTTCCCCCCACAAAAAACAAAGGGGAACTCCTTCAGTTCCTCTTTGTTTTTTTTTTTGTTTTTTTTAAAAAACCCTTATACAGACGACTTTAAGGTCCACACCATGGTCTCTACTCAAACCACAACATAAACACACACATATGTGCACACAAACACACACGCACACACACCTTAGCCAGCTTTTCTGGTATAAGTTCCTCTTTGGGGCCTCCGATCTCCTCGTCGTCATCTTCTTTCTTCTTCTTCTGGTTCTTGAGCTGCTTCTCTTTCTCAGCATTCTTCTTCTCTTCCTCCAGCTGAGCCTTCTTCTGTGCTCGCCGCTGCTTGTTCCGCAGCTTCTTCAGCTCTTTGTCCGTAAGGTTACCTATGAGAACACGCATCCTCTGTATTAGTTCAAATGTGCAATTACATGCATTCCCTCTGTGTGTGTGTGTGTGTGTGTGTGTGTGTCTCTTCAATAGCAACCTAATGGTACTTGCTATAATTTCAGTCTTCACTCTCACAAGTGTTTTGAAATGTATATTAAATATGTGATATAGATTTCAGATATCAGCCTGTATTTCTTAAGATTACAAAAAAGCTTGTGTGTGTGTGTGTGTGAGAATGTTACCGGTATCGGCCTGTAGCTCCTTGCTGTCGTCGGTGAGAGGGTTATCATGCAGGTTGAGGTAGATTTGGATGGCGGTGCTTGCAGCTTTGTAGTAGAACGGGTGCATGCGCAGCACATCCTCCAGCTTTAACAGGTCTACATACGAGCGAAGCGTCATCTTCCGCATGCAGTACGTATGGAAGTCAAACTGATCGTCTGTTATCTCCACAAAGTGCTACGGCAAGAACGATGCACAAATGCAACGTTAATATGATCACATCAGTGCAGTTATAACAGCAAATATTAGATACTACGAAAACTAAATTTTCTAAATATTTTCCCCTTATTTGGATTGTTAACTCTATTACAGCAAAATTGTGCATTTCTAAACACTCAGGTACAACGTTGGCATCTCTGCCTTTATTTTTCCTTAAAAGGCAGCACATGAGGCACTATATGATTCTAATAAACAACTGGGATCAGTAAGAGAAGAGAAAGTCTTGTCAAGCTTTTTTCAGCCAGCAGAGGGCTCAAAGTATTACAAAGACACATGGTGTAAAATGTGTTGGGCAGTCAGTCAATGCACACCATGGACTCACAATAGCAGTGATTGAGGCGTGAAAACTGCTGGACAAGTCAAACGTTCATTTATTCATTCATTTTCGACCGCTTATCCAAACTACCTCGGGTCACGGGGAGCCTGTGCCTATCTCAGGCGTAATAAGGCATCAAGGCAGGATACACCCTGGACGGAGTGCCAACCCATCGCAGGGCACACACACACACACTCTCATTCACTCGCGCACTCACACACTACGGACAATTTTCCAGAGATGCCAATCAACCTACCATGCATGTCTTTGGACCGGGGAAGGAAACCGGAGTACAAGTCAAACAGTCTGTATTAAATGCATGTATCCTGAAAGAGTATAAAAAAAAAAAATACAGGAGCTCACCCTCTCGATTTCATGGCATTTCTTGAGCGCATCTCCATATTTCTTCATAGATTTATATGCTAACGCACACTCGGTCTGAAACCACATACACTGCATCTCGTTCAGGTTCTCTACCGCCGATGCCCCCTCCTGGAGAAGAGACAGAGTGAATTAGAGGGAGGGCAAAGACATGTTATGTTTTCAAATAAAGTTTTCAAATATGTTTTCAAGTATTACATTTAAAAATATAAAATATACATATAATTAAAAATGTTTTAATAAAAAGGAGGAAATTCTGACAGGACTGCTTTGCTCTTACCCGTGTGAACTTTGAGCACATTTCCTCTGCTTCTTTAACCAGGCCTGCTTTGAGCAAGTACTTGGCGCATTTGGAGTTAATGAAGCGGTCAGCGGTGTCCAAAGCCTGAGCCTCGTCCATCCAGCGAGCTGCTTCCCGGATGTTCCCAGCATGCTGCGGGTGGAAGAGACCCAAAATGTGAGGAGGGTCTAAAAATAAAAGGATGCTTTGACACCTCAGGCTCATCTATGAGGCACTAAGCATGTAAATGGATGAAAGCTATGAATAACTGCAAAGCAGCCTGGTTTATTCACAATATATAAATGTCTTCAATATATAATAGTACACTACTAATCATTTATTTTATTACATTATATTTACATTACGAATTACCAACTCCGTAACATCCTCCTTTTCTGTCCCAGATTAAACTATTCCGGAAATGCATTTAAATTTATACTGTGACGACTTATTAAAAATTTTTACAGACTTGATCAAATCATTATTAGTACAGAAAACGTGTGCTCGCAAAACCTTATATATCTTGGCTTTGACTAGGAAGAGCTCAATGAGTGTTGGCGTGCTCTCTATTGCAGCGTTGATGTACTCTAGTGCAAGCGTCTGCTGCCCAATCTGATCGTAGTGCTGTGCCAGGAAGTACTGCACCCAGAGTAACGTGGTGGGCGGCTCCTCCTTACCATCGTCTGAATGACCACAAAACAATCAAAATCAGACACCAGGAAAAAAACACACCGTAGCCAATAAGAGGGAAAAAAGGTGTGATAAGCTGTAATGTTGAACTTACCATTTTGATTAAACATTCTACAGCCATTTAAAGACGTTTCAAAACCTACTACTAATTCTTCTATTATTGCCACCTGCAAATAAAGAGAAGAGAAGACACCAGATTTTTATTAATCACCACCATCTCAGTTAGAGAGAGAGAGAGAGAGAGAGAGAGAGAGAGAGAGAGAGAGAGAGAGACATGAATAAGAAGCTGTACATAGCTGTAATTGTTTGTAAATGTGTTCTTCAGCAAGTGGGACGTTCCCTTGGGATGAGTGCAATCCATAGCGCTACCTTTCCTTGCAAAAACCTTTAGAATTAAAACCTACAGGATCTACACCTAACACCATGCAACGTCATGTCACAGAAGTGCAAATTATTCACAAACTATTTCATCACATCAAGTCTTCTTGTAAGGAAAAATGTTCATAGCAGCAATAGCAAAGAGGTTGTCATTGTTTATGTCTTTTTCTTTTTTTTTTTTTTTTAAGTGCACAGTGATGAACATCTAAGAGCCGAGTATACAGAGTTCGGAGTATACAGACTTTTAGTACTGAGGCACTTTGACATGGTTTCTCACAGTTTTTTAGCACCTTCAGCTGTTTCGACTTTTCACAAGTTACCCAGCAAAAGGGCACGTGTCAAACGGCTGAAGGAAAAGAACGAGCGCTTTTCATATAGAACATTTTCTCACCTTGTCTTTGTCTTGGTATAATGGTTTGAGTGTAGTGAAGACCGGAGGGCAGCCTTTGCTAAAGTTCATTCTTAAATACTTATCCAGACACTCCCGAAACTTCTCGCCTGAATCAGAAAGCCATTTTTAAAACTCTCTCAGCAGCAAATGAGCGATGTTTTTCAAACAAAACATAAAACACACACACACACACAACAGCTGAATGTTTTACAGCTGGCATTACTTACCAGACAGGAAGTTGAGCGGTAGCCTGCGAGGAACCAAGCCTTTCGGAAACTTCACCCAGGCCTCCTCATATATCTTCAGCTTCTCTTCTGTAGTGGCTTTAACACACACACACACACACACACACACACACACACACACACACACACACACACACACACACACACGAGACACAGGTCGCATGTTTACAGTTTTCAGCATGCCTATATATTTATCACTGCATAAGATGCAAGTACCAGGTTTGAGGGCTTTTTCCAGGCCATGGTAATAAGACCAGTTCTCGGGATTCCTCTCCTGTAGTCTTCTGTACACGTCTGCTGCCTCCTCGAATCGGCCCAGATTCAGCAGTAGCTCCCCTGCATACACATGCTACCATTAAATAGTGAAAATATGCATCCTTACTTTTCCTCTAAGAGCATCATTTTACAAAGCCAGTAAGTAAACAGTCACTTGAATACCTTTACGGCATTTGGCAGACGCCCTTATCCAGAGCGACTTATATTTATCTCACTTGTACAGCAGAGCAATTGAGAGTTAAAGGCCTTGCTCAGGGGCCCTGGGATTCTAACACCTTAACCACTGAGCTACACATCCCCGGTCAATCCAGTCAAAATGGCCAGCACTGACAAAACTATTGGTTGAACATTCAAGATTGCTCATGTACAGAAGCAATAAAATGGTTAATATCCTCAGGACCAAAATGTTACAAAAGAAACATCTCCTTTATTAATTTTCATTTAGAAGAAAGAGTTTTTCACTTCTCTGAATAAATCAACCATTCTGTAAGTGTGGGGTCAGTCATCAATGTTAACACCTCAACCTTAACTGTTACTGTCTCCCTCAGCGTTTACTGACACATATATATACACAAGGAGTAAACCACTGCTTCATGCTCCTAACATGGCAAATAGGGGAAAAGGAGAATGGAGACAGAGACTGAATCTTTAAGCATGTGTACCTCGGGTCTCTTCCACAGCCAGCTTGTCACAGATCTGTTTCTCGTAGGTAGTGAGGTGCTCCAGAGCCTCTTTGAAGAGCCCAGCCTCCCTCAGCACCTGATTCTGATACAGCAGCAGCTCACTGTACTCATAATCCACTTTATCTGGAGAGGTCTGCATAGTCATGCACATACAGACACAAAGATAGACAGAGAGTGTGAGAGACACTGTTAATACATGTTGAATGCAATATTTTTAACAGTAACACGACTTCATGGCTGTAGATGAAGTGGCTGTAATCCAAAGCCTCCATCGCTGTGGTTAAATAAATGAGCAGCAGAAAAAAAATGCAGAAAAACTTTTGCTAACTAACTTGGGTAATGATACGTACACAAACACAAACTGATGAAGTATACAAACCCTTGTGACAGACACACACTTTGAATTCAAGAGTCATGTTTTTGGGTCGATACCTGTATACTAGTAGTGTGTGTAAAAAAAAAAAAAAAAGAAAGAAAATGTTCAATTCAGTGTGTTTCTACATACCAGCACACAACCTCCTGTAAACAGGGAGATGCTGGGACAAAGTCAGGAAATGGGAGTGCCTGAGAGAGCTGTGCTGCCAGGCAACTCGCCACAGTGACGTACAGGTTATAGAGCAGACTGTATGGATTCAGACCATGATCAGTAAGATTACTCTGTTTAAGCCTCCATATAAACCAGATCAGTGTTCAGAATCATTTAATAAGCTGATAATCATCACCACCGCCGCCACTTCAAAAGCTCCCCTGCTAGAACTACTGGCTTTACCTTGCGGTTTGTGTTTGTAGCGGTTACCTGCTGCGTTTTCCGAAACTCTTCGATAATCTTGGCTGCCATCTCATAATCCTCCAGGAGGTGGTATGCAATGGCGTAACCGATCCATGATGCCCGCTGGGCAGGTCGTAACTGCAGCAGCTGGTATCGGGTCTCCTACACACACAGAGTTGAGAAAATCTCATCCTTTTCCAATAATAACCACCAATAACAAGTGTGGCAAAGGTGCAAAGTCACGCATGGTTTGTGGGACACTGACAACCATGGGCTGAAGTTTCACACATCAAAGGTCATAATTTCTCTCATCAGTAAATTTCAGGGCACGTTACAGCAGGTCCTGCAGAATACGAACGCTCAGGTTGTTTGTTTGCCAAGAGATTTGAGATTCCAACCTTGTGTAATATCACAAATCATAAAAAAAGACAACAATTTCTGTGAGATTGAATGTGATAGAACCAGATTATGCTCTCAGAGAGATGATGCACCCAAAATATAATTTATATGCAAGAAAAATAAACTTCGCTGGTCTTTGAGCAGTTTCAGTAAGCTCACTCTAACCTCACGTCCACACTAAGGTGGTTACCTTTGAAACCGCATACTTTCTTCGTTTTGGCCTTCCATTGACACAAACTGTGTTTTTGTCAACAAAACCGCAGCTTTTTAAAAACACTCTCCAAAATGGATACATTTGAAAACACTGTTTTTGTGTTGCAGTGTGTCCTGTGAAAACAGAGGCTTTTGAAAATGATACTGCAATTGTCATGTGACACAGTCATGTGGCCATTTCAGACAGTAATATTTATAGTAATATAATATTCTAATATAATAATTTCAGCGTATTTGTTTTGCACATCACCCAGGCTCTGTTCTCGATCGCTTTTGTCCTGTGTTACTCACAGCAGCAACTCCACTTTACCGTCGGTCCGTTTAAAAAACTTGTTTCAGTCCCTTTCCTCTGGGCTGACGGAAATTACGTACGTCAAAGAGTCTTACACATGCACAGTACGGGAGTGTAAGGGTTTTCAGATGTTTCAGTGTAAATGAGAAACTTTTTGAAAACTACTGAAAATGGTAGGTGTGGATGCAGAGCGTTTATAGATAAAAACGATGTTTTTAAATGAACCCGGATTAGTGTAGACGTAGACTCAGAATTCTGCCCTATTTAAGGATGAAGCTAGCACTTGTTGAACATGCATTTGAAAGCCTGAGGAAAATGGGTCGTTCAAGACATTGTTCAGAAGAACAACGTGATTAAAAAGTTGATTGGAGAGGGGAAAACCTATAAAGAGGTGCAAAATATTATAAGCTGTTCAGCTAAAATGATCTCCAATGACTTAAAATGGAGAGCAAAACCAGAGAGACGTGGAAGAAAACGAAAGACAACCATCAAAATGGATCGAAGAATAACCAGAATGGCAAAGTCTCAGCCAATGATCAGCTCCAGGATGATCAAAGACAGTCTGGAGTTACCTGTAAGTATTGTGACAGTTAGAAGATGTCTGTGTGAAGCTAATCTATTTTCAAGAATTCCCCGCAAAGTCCCTCTGTTAAAATAAGGCATGTGCAGAAGAGGTTACAATTTGCCAAAGAACACATCAACTGGCCTAAAGAGAAATGGAGGAACATTTTGTGGACTGATGAGAGTAAAATTGTTCTTTTTGGGTCACAGGCCCACAGACAGTTTGTGAGACGACCCCCAAACTCTGAATTCAAGCCACAGTACACAGTGAAGACAGTGAAGCGTGGTGGTGCAAGCATCATGATATGGGCATGTTTCTCCTACTATGGTGTTGGGCCTATTTATCGCATACCAGGGATCATGGATCAGTTTGCATATGTCAAAATACTTGAAGAGGTCATGTTGCCTTATGCTGAAGAGGACATGCCCTTGAAATGGTTGTTTCAACAAGACAATGACCCCAAACACACTAGTAAACAAGCAAAGTCTTGGTTCCAAACCAACAAAATTAATGTTATGTTAGAGAACTTGTGGGGTGATATCAAAAATGCTGTTTCTGAAGCAAAACCAAGAAATGTAAATGAATTGTGGAATGTTGTTAAAGAATCATGGAGTGGAATAACAGCTGAGAGGTGCCACAAGTTGGTTGACTCCATGCCACACAAATGTGAAGCAGTTTTAAAAAAACTGTGGTCATAAAACTAAATATTAGTTTAGTGATTCACAGGATTGCTAAATCCTAGAAACAAAAACGTTTGTACAAAATAGTTTTGAGTTTGTACAGTCAATAGCAGAAACTGCTATTTTTTTGAACACCCCTTTCAACTAATTGCCCAATTGCACAGCCTTAAGAGCATGCATATCATGAATGCTGGGTCTTATTTGTTTTCTGAGAATCTACTGCACCTACTGGTAACTTGTTTGCCACGTAGCAATAAAAAAAATATACTAAAAACCTGGATTATTCTGGTTAGGCTGTATTGTACTGGTATTATTTTGAACAATAGACTTCCACTGTAAGCAGGTTTCACTGTTAAGGAAAGAGGACTGGAAAATGTGGTTCTTATTAGGTTTAAGGTTTATTGAGATCAGTCTAATCTTTTTTTTTTCCATGTTACACCACACCTCACACCTACCCTGTAGCCCTCTAGGTCCCTCATTTGGATCTGCAGCAGGGAAAGGTCTCTCAGGATCTGCAGGTTGTCTTTGTCCCATTTCAGAGCGTTCCTGTAGCACTTAATGGCCTCGTCGTACTTTTTATCAGAGCGCTGAAGCAAACCATACACGTGCCAGCCTGGAGAATTGTGTTAAGGCAAATCTAAACCTGGCTCAGAAGCTTTATTCATCATCCTGACCCTTAATGAGGCTCTGCTTACACTCACATACAGTAACTAACCACAGGGTCTATATAGGTCTATATTTAACTACACTAACGTTAGAAATACTTAGTAACAACTTCTCAGCCTGTACACAGGGGATGTACATAATGAGAAAAATGTGGCCTGCTCTGTGTATGTACGTGTGTGTGTGTGTGTGTGTGTAGACACGTATCAGCTACTAAAGTCGGTACAGCTGAGGTCACACTCAGGACAGGAATTCTGGCCCATGTCCATCCTTCTCAGCAGCAGTAGCATTATCTCTCAAAATCACAGAGGTTTCTCTCACAGACTCTCACACACA